>NW_016162593.1:0-41956 GCF_001687245.7 Rhagoletis zephyria
TTCGTTATCGGACTCCATTTGGGAGAATTCATTCCGGCAAACATATCGGCGATAACATTTTCAGGGATGCTTTGATGGCCAGAACTTTATAATTTGCACCAAAGTGGGTTTTCTTCTTCTTATTTGGTACTACAATTGTTTGTAGCCTTGGGTAGAGACCAAAAAATTTAGCCAATTTCTGCTTTTGCTCCAAAGAAAGTCTTCTTATCTAAAGCGTTGTTCAACGGTTCGGAGAAGATGATCCCAATGTGGACGCAGCTAAAATATGGTTCACTCTTAAAATAAATATGCGCACACAACACTAATTACGAGACTTCACGTCATTTAGAAAACAATCCCTTCCATGCTTTGGAAGCGGGTATATGGCAGTAAATAGCATTAAATGCATCTAGCTGAGGAGATGGACACACTTAGGCCCGGCGCGTTCATTTGGTAGGATTTGAGAGCTCGTTTCGTTCCCGTGGTCTCATCATGAGTGCCAGCTGCTCTTAGGTCCGTCAGGCATGCAAAGATGTAGTAATAAAATGAGCGTTTTCTAGAAAGCCGCCTGGTATGACAATGACAGAGTGTAAACTATTTTTTCAACTTCGTCGTCATCACAGCAGCTGAGGCAGAAGGCATTCTTAGCATGACTTTCCATTAAGCATTGTCTGGTTATAATTCCGGTTACTCATATTTCTAGGCAGACCGTTTCTTGTTCCAGCTGGACCAGATTTTCCAGGTCATTCCATGCTTTATTTGCCTTCTTGAGAAAGTGTGATTAACCCTTAATTAGGCGCATAAATAAAACCATACTATTAGTCGCATGGGGTCCCCAGTGACCCCAGTAAAAGTATTGAAAAATGAGTTTTCAAAATAATAAAACGAAGTGTGTATTATCAAAAATATTAAAGTAATCTATTATCGTTAACTTAAAACAAACAAAAACATATTTTCGACTTCAAATAAAACAAAAAATAAAAACTTATCTCTATCAAAAAATGTTACGTAAGTGGTGTTATGGCAGTGACTTATGTACGTACCCCGCAGAGAGTCAGGAAGCTAGAAAGAGAGCTAGAACGCTCCAAGCACTCCAAGAAAATTTTTTTCAACTGGAAATGGCATTAACCCCATGCGCCTAATTAAGGGTTAAAGCCAACAGAGGATTGTAATGACGACAGTAAGTTTTCGTTCGAAAGTTTTGCAGAAAAAGCGCCCTTTCCAATTTTCACGGTGAAGTTTTTTTGAAAGAAGTCTCTTGAGCATATTCCAAATAGAGATAGAGCGGTTATTTTTTTAGTAATACATTTTTTTCTTTTTTAATATAATTTTCTGTTAATTTTTAGATTTTATATTTTTTAAAAAGAAATATTAGTTTTTTTTATTTAATTTTATTTTTAGAAATTTATAAAATTAAATTTCGTTTGATTTTTGGATTTTATATTTTTAAAAGAAAAATATTTTGTTAATATCATTTTGTGTTTAATAATTGATTTTATTTATTTTTCCTCTGTTCAATTAATTTTTATTTTAAATTTCTTTTAATTATCGGAGTTTAAAACTATAAAATAAAAAGAAATATTATATATTTTTTTCTTTTTTAATTATTTTTTTTTTTATTTAGTGTTCTTTAAATTTTTAGCTACCCTTTTTTTAAAAAGAAATAGAAATATTTTTTTAAATTTTACTTCATTTTTTGAAACTTATTTTATGTATTTTTGTCTTTTTTAGTTTAACACTTTTTCTTTATTAATTTAACTTTCACTTTAACTTTATCTTTATTTTTTGTTTTAAAAAGAATAATATATATTTTTTATTTAATTACATTTTTAGAAAACTTATTGCTAAATGTCAGGCAGATTGCCGCTAAGACTTCTTCGTTCAATTAGTCTTTCGAAAGACAGAAAAGATCTTCCACGATAGTAGCCAGAACAGACAATGTTCTTACGAAAGTCTCTTTTGTGTGAAAAACTTTGAAATCTTAAAAAAAAAATACATTGGTTTGGTGAATTCTGAAGGCTAATTGGAACATCTGTCGCATTACTATATATTCCGAGTTCAAACTTTCGTAACTATTTTGATCGAATAATGATAAAATATTAAGAACTGTAAACACTTTCCTACTTTTCAAAACCCTATTTGTATTTACACAACCCTGTTAGTGTCGGGTTAACAACACATATACTAGTATGTCGAAATTATTCGCAATCTCCTCATAGTATGTACACATGTATACATACATACATACTTAAGTATGCACATGTATGCACTTCCCCTTTTGCAAAACTATGAATGCAATTACCGGTTAGCCCACTGTGCGTACTCATAATAATTTTTCTATATACCCGCCGGTGCCGCTCCGCCACTTCCTCCGTTGCCACAACGCTATTGCATGCTGCAGCTCAGCAGCGCTGTCTACGTCGACGTCGGCATCGTCAGCGTCATCGTCTACGTTCACGTCCACGTCGTCCCTGACACCGGCACAGGCGCTGTCACTGGGTCTCTAGTGAGTTTTGTTGGCTATGGCTATGGCTGTGGCAAAAACCTGGAGACAAATGCGAAAAATTTCTCTACCCTTTTTCAGTATGGAGCGCGACTTTGAAACGTTTGCAACGTTGGCACTGAAATTGTTACTTACGAAAGTGCATTGTATTGCATTGCAGCAGCAGCAGCAGCTGTGCACGATAAAAAAAAAAGATAATAAAAAATCCAACCGAACTAACTCATTGAATTGCCGACTGGTTGACTGCTTGACTCGCTGACTGGCGGCTAGCTGCCGGATAGTTGACTCCAGCTAAACGACTAAGTGCCCGAGTGACTGACGACTCTTTTGACTCTGTGCTATAAACTTTACCCAACTAGCGGTAGCTGGCTGGCTGGCTGACTAACTGAATGTTCGATTTGCTGTTGATTGAATATTTATATCACTGCAGAGTTGCATGTGTGTGCATATGCATTGTAAATTATTGTGGTAAATTTTGTGGTGTTTTTTTTTTTTGCAAAAAAGCTGATTGTAAAAAAGCTACTTTGTAAACAAAAAAAAATGCAAATAAAAGGTTGTGTAAAAAATAAAAGGTTGTATGACGCGTCGCGTAGTGAGCAATGAACTGTTGGAAAAGTTGTGAACTTTAAAATAATGCGAAAAAGTGGTGCGTCAATGGAAAACGTGTGGAACTAATTAAGGAAATTTTTTGCTGCGAAAGCTCTGATTGATGTTTTTGATGTTAAAACAACCTGCTGCGAGCAGTGAAAAATACTGCAGAAACATGAGCAAAATTAATTAGCGTTTAATTGATGTGGACGAAGATATGAACAATTACATGCTTGAAAAAAATCTAAAAAATGAGCAAATCATAACAATTTAAGTGAAATAAAATTTTTCTGAAAATGTATAAATTTATAATTGCAAAGTTTAAAAAATCCAGAAGTAGTAAAAATATAAAATAAAGTATTTATTATTTTATAAAATTAAAGTTTTTACACAAAAACCAAATGATTTATATAAAATTGCCAAAGTGGCAAAGTCTCGCCAAACACACAAACGCACACACACATGGCACATACAGCACTTCGCTTGGTACAGAATTTCTTTGATTTCCTACAAATCGTTGCAACTCTAAACGAGTCGGAAGAAGTGAAAGAATTTTTTCGTTGACCTACCACAAAGGAAATGAAGTCAGTTTGCAAGCCAAAGCAACACACATACACACACACACACATAGATAGCCGTACACACACACATCCATACATATGTACATATGTATGTATTATGAAAAACATATGTACATCCAACCGCCATAGAAACGCCGCACCAATACACCTGCGAAAGGGTAATGGTGGCAAATACAAATGCAGATGCATATGTATGTACATACACACAAACAAACAATAGCGTAGCAGCGTAAACGTAAATGTTGCACTTGCCGTTGCAACAACAGTAGCAGCAATAACAACAATGACTTACGAGGAACGCAAAACAATGTTGAAAGCTGAAAGAGCTTAAAAACATACTCACATAGAATCTATTGAATACATATATACACACACACACACACAATTAAATACATACACAATGCATCCATATCAAGTATGCAACAAAATTATTCGCGTATACACACCGCCGCAACGGCTGTCAACGCGCATGAACACGGCTGACGCGGCAGCTGCGACGGTCACGGCGGCATTTTTAGCTAAAGTGCGGTCCCGTCGGCAGTTAGCGCTTGCTATAAGGGGCGGGCGGGCGATTGGTGGTTATGTGGATAATTATGTTGATGGTGTGCTTTTGTTGCTATTGTTGCATTTCGTGTATGACTGCTGTTTTCCGAAAAGAACAACAACAACAATAAAAAATTCACAGCGGAGTAGGTACATAGAATTTGCTGAAAATTTCAATTACCAGTATTCGGAAGAAAGAGTTGAAGAAAGAAAGAAGCCATGCGGCATAATTCAAGTTAGTCTATTGGCTTTTTTCGTTCAGCTCCTAGCTGTTCTGATACCGTCCGTTGATTCACCGTCAATTTCGACTGCATACCCAGAAAAAGACCGTGGTTAGGTTCGCTCAAGTAGCCGCCCGCGATGGGCTCACTCAGACATTTGCGTCCTTGTGTTATAATTTAATAGATTTTTCTTGAACCCTCTAACTGCTGATGATGCGTACGACGTGCGCAAGTTCCGCAGGCAGCTGATGTCCCCTACAGAGAGCTTAAGCCTTAGTCCAGTGGAAGGAGGGCAGCGGGGCAGCGAGCTGCAACAATAAGAGCTCAAAACGAGATCGAGTCGCATCGCATGAGCTCCTAATGAACGGCTGCCCAGTCTGGATAGCTGTGAGAATCGAAAGTCGGCGCCTAGCCAGCTGTAGTAGTCATTTTGACCGTCCGCGGTCACCAGCGGTCAGTAGGACTTTGTAATGTTGCATGCTGGGGTTTATGTCGAGAGCTTACTGAGCCGAATATAAGCTAATTTGTCCATGAGCAGGTCATAAAGTTTGACAGAAACTCTTAGACCTTCCTCGTATGGAGAGGTCGGCTAGATGGTACCCTGCCTAGGCAATCTATCAGCTATGCAGTTTCCCGCAGTGCTTCTGTGTCTTTTGACACAAGTCAGCTTGTTTCGGAAGTTATCCGAGGTCCTCGCGAGATATATCGGGACATCGTCGACCAGTTTCGATTGTACCGTATGAATATCGGATTGAACGCCGATTTGCCGCCTGTCTATCAGGGTAATCGGTAGTACACTGGTGCGCAGTCAGTCATCTGCCCGATGTAATAGCGTCCACCTCTGCTTGAAATATGCTGCACAAATCCGGCAACTCGCCAATTCGTTTCCGCAGCTATAAATAACTTTTAAAAGATTTCCGAGCTCTTATACGCCAGGATCAAGCCTGAAGGTGAAATGAACTGTAGCAGCCCTCCCTTCAATGTCTAAAGCTATGACACTAAACATGGCGTTGTGCATTGAGAACAGGAGTAGTCCAAAGCTCACCGCCAATTCCAGTAAGCTGGGCTGAACTGCAAGCCCGCAGCTAAGAGACCAGTTTGTGACCGCGTTTAAGTCGCCCTGTATAAATCAAACAGAGTGTCCAGAGACTTTCCTCTGACTATGACTGCCATGTTACCAGTGTAGGCGTCAATCGGACCTCCTTTCCTCTGCAGCTACTCCAGAGGACGTCATTAACTTGAGACCCAGAGAAAATGGAGACCCCACTTCGCCATGACAATTCTGTAGCAAAACATGCTTCAAGTAAGTCCGGAAAAGTTGTTAGCGAGCAACTATGAAGTTTTTGTTCGTTTCTGAAACGAATCCGGGGTTCTCCAACCAAGTTCTGAAGTACGGCGCTCTTGAGCCATTTTTTCAGAAACATTTCGCTCCATAATAAATCTCATAAATCGATAGGTAGTAGGTGGTAGCACACGGCCTTAAGCTGTCGTAAAGACAAACTGATGTGACCAGTTTTAGGAATTACCAGAACTGACAGTTGGATGCTTGCCAGTCACGCCCGAAGGCTGAACATCCCCCACCAAAATCGAGAGTTGTCTCTTAGTTAGCTGGAGTAGGTACCTAGATCGCCCATGATCCACTACCGGCCAAAACGACCTTGCAAACTTTGTAGATCGAGGTTCCCATCCGGCACTCGCTGAACCGATGAAAAGCAATTTGTCCGGAAAAAGTTACCCGGTAGCCAATGGTACCACAGTGATCTCCCTTTTATTGGTGATGGCTTCTAGGTTGCCCTGGGCAAAGCAGTTTTCTGCATTTTCGCTGCTCCGCATAACCCAAATCAGTCTGATGTGGAAGTGATCCGAGGCTATAGAGAGATATCAGGCAATTCAATACCAATTTTGACCTCACCATCAGCAGTCGCAGAGCTGTGATCGCCGCTTGGCTGTCGGAGTTTAAATTTACCTCACTGAAGGGTATTACACATGCACCCAACCGATCTGCTGCTTCTAAATATAGTTATCTACTCACATAACGTGCTGCATTTTAATAAATATTTTCCAACAGAATACATACATATTATTATGTAATTATGCGCCACGTTGTAACCTAAAAGTTCTGCTGAAACTGTCTGCAATCATTTCAGATTTTCGTGGCGCTTTTGACTATAAAAGCGGAGCTGGTCACACTGGTTAATTGCTCGCAGTCAACGTTTAACTAGTCGTAAAAGTGATATTGAAAATTGGCTTAGTGCATAGTCTTCTACGTACTGGCCTCTAAAGCGCATTATTTGTGATCACACAAGATTATTGCAAGCTGTAAATCTTTATGGTAAATATATAAGCGTTAGAATCATTAGTACATGCAGTCGAAACAAACAAATACAGGAAGTTATAAACTTCAATTCGTTCTAGATTTTATGCCAAAATAGTGCAGTGGTTTTCTTGCTAGTATAATAAATTTGGTTTCCACAAAATCGTGCGATTTTCATCTTGTGACTAATATTAAAAGTGCTCATAGGAAGTAAATTTTAGTCAGTTAGCCTTAGGTAATAAGAAACTGTATAAGATATTTAAGCGTTGTTGTTTCACAAAATTTGATAAATTAAATTGTAAAATAGTTTCCTAGCTGACAGAGATAATGTCGCTACCACCTTTGCATCTTTCCTTGGATCAAGTTTTGATTCTGTGTCCCTGCGTCCAGATTAGAAATAGCCATAATAAACAGAAAGTGCAACTATCGAAACTGAGCTTTACAACGCGATTCATTTATTTCTTATCACCTTAAGGATAGAATTTTGGACGGCTAGCAGCTCAACCGTCAAACAAACAGAAGCCATGAAATTTTTGGGAATTATACCTTACCGTGCGTACCTGCCTTCGTTAGATTTCCTGCATCTTTGCGAATCATCATTTTCTCAGTTGTGGACACAGTTTTGTTACCACCTGGCTTGTTTGTCGCTGCACCGCCATTTGATTTGGGAGCTTTCTTCGTCACTCGTTTCTGTGGAATACGTCTTTTCGATCGAGCTCGATCCTTAGCCAATATCTATTTCTTTTTTTTTTGTATGCTTTCGTTCCTTCCTGGCTTTCAGGTAGCTCATACCCCCTTTTCCATCTAGCGCTTGAGGCGTTTCCTGTACTGGTCAAAGTAAGCAACTTCCAGTAAAAAAGTTTGTAACAATTCTTAGTTCGTACCTTGAATGGTGAAGGAGTCTTATACATAACAAATACTTCGTAGTTTTTGACTAGTTTTTAATTGGAAGCTTTGTACTGAAGTTTTTGCTAAAAAGAAGTATGTGACAAATATAGTTAGATTCTTCGCAAATCCATGGGTTGATCCCTACTTACATTTCCACAAACGCAGTTCCCTCAATCTCTGCGTCCTCTGTGAAGCTGTATCCTTAGTAGAAATATCAATAACTTCCAGAATTGATGACATTTAGGGCTTTCGTTGAAAAGGGACCGGTCGCCTAAGTAATCCGATATACCTAGCTCGTCTCCACGCCATGGGGTTGCGATCCAAGGTGAAGTAACGAGGCCGATGTGTCAACTGCGTTATTTTAAATAAAGACACGACGATCGGAGCTTCGGTTACTCAAAGTTATTTAGAAGTTTATCAGTGCAATACCATTTTTTTGCTCCGAATGGGTAGCTGATACCTGGAGTCTCTTCTAAAAGTTATCCAGAAACTTTCTGCGAGATCTCGGTAAACACTTGCTATATTGGCGGCTCAAAGACTTTAGAGGATGAGATATAAGAGGTACGTTCAGGGGTGCTTAACTGTTTAAAGTATAATGAAAGCGAAATGTTTTGCTATACTTAAAGTAGAAGGCTGAATAATAGGTCAAAGGTAGCGTGGATATTACACCAAGGTATGCAGTGATAAATAGTAAAGCTAATCTAAACCGCGTGAAAGCCGCACATACTTCGTCCAGAAATATAAGTTGCGGCTAAACTTCGTGCAAAATGTATAGAGCTGGAACTGATGATTGTACCGGAACAGTACGGTGTGCAAGGGAATAAACTGCTTGAAGAATTGCCGAACTGTGGCCCGTTGAAGCGTCCAATTAGACCTAAGCCAAATATGGTAGCGAATTTCCCTCCCAGACACAGGAATTGTGTGCCACGAGCCCTGATAGGACTGAGAGTAGAACTCCACAAATGAATTTTTTAACGTCTACCACTTTTTAGACTTTTAGTACTTTTAGTCCTCAATTCATAGATTGTTGAGTGCCTATCTATGTAAGCCTGTGAGGTAAGCGCGAAAATATACTTGCATTGAGGTATGCTTGCGGTAAGAGGCGACTAAAATATATTAGGTGTTTGTGTCCCGAATGGCATTCGCGCTTAAGGGGAAGTATAAGGATGATGGGAATAAACTCTCTTGGATACCCACTAACCCTGGAATTTGTGGCAGAGCTCCACCTCATGGTAATGACTCAATGCATGGATTGTCATATTCCATGCGGTACCCACGCGGTTCAAAATCCATCTGTAATTGCGGGAGGAGCACGAATTTTGTGGCCCCAGCCATTGCCAAAGTCTCCAGCGGCATAGACCAGGAGTGCATCCTGGAAGAGGGTAGGCACGAATTCAGGTGCCTCCAATCATTGTCAAAGTCTCCAGTATCATAAGCCGGAAGCGCATTCTTGAGGAGAGTAGGCAAGTAATACCAATCCACTCTTCTTTAGAGTCGGAAGAAGACCGATTTCTTGCAGGATATGAAAGGGGGGCTGGAAGCAGCTCACTACCCACAAGTCTCCAATGACAGAGTAGGTTCTCTTCACGTACCTAGTAGAGGCAGAAAGAATTGGAAGGCGAAAGGCAAGCAGTGAAAACCCTCTTCTGTGGCCTGCCGAATTGTATCCAGTAAGTAGCCTAACTTTACGAAAGTTACTTCGGACGGCAGTGAGTGAGACCTTGTTGGATGCATCGACATCCAAATCTGTTAGCGAACACTGCAAGAGAAGAAAATCTGCGGCGTCACCCATTAATTCCAGCCCCAATACCTCTACGAGTGTGGCGGGTGCTCGTGTGTCTTTGCCCAATTCCGATTGCCACGAAATCCTTGCCTCTAAAGCCAAGGGTAGAAGTGATGCAAGGTTTGGTCGAGGCAGAACTCCCTCGCTGTGCGCTCACTGCATCAAAACCTTCCAACTGGGTAGAAGGTCTGAGGGTCCGGCCAACTTGTTGCGTGGCTGCTAATTGCAGTAATTGGGAGCGCGGGTTCGACGCGACAGTTGACTATTGCAGAAACTAAATTTTGCAAGAGCCATGTTCTCCGAGCCGTCATTGCCCCCAGCACTGCAGCCATAGCTCATGGCTATGAGAAGAGAAATGAAACTAATGTAAGTGTAATGCCTCTCCCAAGCAAAAAATCTTGCGCACAATGAGAACTGGTTTCACTGCTTACCGTGAGTAGGGTACCCTTCTCAGCTAAATACTTTTCTGGATTCCAGATCCAGATCTGAAGACTGCAGGTGTGCTTTCTTGCTTTCGTGTTCAAAATTCGTGGATAGACACTAAGCACTGGCGTGTTATTTCTCATCAGATCACAAGCCATGGATTCACCAATGATTTAGTCTATGCGAACTTGGAGTTCTGATGAATTTTACGTTAAAACAAATAAAAATATTTTTAAGACGAAAATTAACTTTATTATAATATATTGATTGAAATAAAAAATATGTAATACAAATTTTTCTACTGCATATATTAAGATGGGGTTAGCTGTTAAGGAAATGAAAAACCGCGACGTTTAACCCTTTAAACTAAGCGCTTAAAAGAAATGCCAATACCTTAACGAACAGTAGCTAATATAATGTACTTGAAAGTATAAAAAAGATCTTTATACATAAAAAAAATCAATAGATTCTGGCTTCATAGAAGGAAAACCTTTATCAAAAACTCCTAACCTCAAAATCGTCAAAATAAAAAAGTGCTCTAAACAAAAAAAAAAACTACTACGCAATTACGACTAAACAATTTAAAAATATGTATGTGCAACAAAAATTTTATTCAATGATACCTAAAAGAGAGAAGAAAAGAAAAAAACACGAATAATATGTACCCATCCACAAAAATGTAACAAAAAACTGACCCTACCAACACAAAATGCAACAAAAACTATGCACATGCGCAGTAAAGTCTGGATGAACTGGAAGTGCAAAACAAAATACTGATTTCAGAATGTATTTGGTGAAAATTGGCACCCAACCAAGCTCAGCTATGTATTCAACCCTATCCACCTGCTCTTAACCCAACCAAGGGGTATGCAAAAAAAAAAACAACAAAAGAATAGAAGTAAAAAAATCTAACAAAAAAAGCAGACTCAAACACTGAGCGAACAGTGAACCAACGAGCAATGCAAACAACGAACTGTGCTTATTCAAAACTATAGCAAGAAAAAAAACGGCAGAGAATACAACGCGAGTAGATAGTAGATACATATGTATTGCAACGATTTCTACGTACTACGTACATATATTTATATTCGTAAAATAAGGAAGTTTGCGCGAAATGCAATGAAGACGTACGCTCTCCCCCACATACTACAAAATTGACTCGCAACAGTAGCAATCGTTTCGATGGCAGCCGAAAATGGACTCTCGCTCCTCGTTAGCTCATTGAACTATTATTACTCGTTTGTCGTTAGTTCAGTTTGGTTAGTTCAGTTGCTTGGGGATCTTCGTGGGTTCGTTGATTTTGCACTAGTAGTTAGTTACTCGTTTCGATTCGATGACTCGTACATTGGCGGAGAGGACAAGGCCTCGGTAAGCAGTGCGCGTAGATATGTATGCACATAAATGAACATAGCTAGTAGTGTATCCTTGCATGCGAAAAAGGATGGCCTTAAAGGATAATAGTTCAAGTGCAAAGAGGATGCCGTCAACGAACGCCAACGAAGTGCCACTGCATATACTAAAAATGTATGCATGTCCGTTTGCGCGGCGCTGCTCGAGCGATGGCTGCTGAGTTCACAAGTACATACATACACTTTGTAACAATGTACACCTACAGGATATATAGACACGTAAACGTTTGCGTTTGTATGCACTTGACGAGGCAATTGCAATTGGAATTCAACCAAAAATATGGCTTACTAGCGGAAGGGGAAATTCGTCGAAACGAAATACACTAATTAAATAATATCAACATTACAAACAATGAGGACATGTTGAGGTAGGTAAGCGTACGGAAATGTGACTTGAAATGAGTCATAAAAATTTGTATGCTGCTATAAAAATTACATATTTAGTATATCACAAAAGATTTGAAAATAGATTTTACACAAATTTTTTCAGCCAAGAAATTTTCTCAGCCATACTATTTAGTACATACGTATGTATGTACCTAGATATGTAACGAATACTTTTCGCTAAATCAATTCAAAATTTTAATTTCATCACTTCAATATCATATACCACAAATTTCTACAAATTTCAATGTCATCAGACTTTGCTTAATTTGTCGCCTGCGGCTAACACCAACGTCGCGTCGTCGCCGCGACAAGCCAACACTAGCAGACACCCTGCAGCGATAAATGCAAGTGCAGCCATGAATATTTTTCCAACTTTTTGTTTTTTGTTTTTGTATTCATAGATATAGAATATTTTTCTTTATCCTTCGACAGCGCACCCCTTTGACATTGGCAGTCGTGCAGTATAAAAGCACCGGCGGTTGCTACATATGTACATATGTTGAGACCGATGAGTGTCACCTAGTCGGATTGACAAAATATGAATAAAAATTAAAGATTTTACTTTTTAACCAAATAAGGTTTGTGTAAATTTAACATTGACCAATAAGAAGTTAACTTGTTTGATGAGTGATATCCACGATATCTATATCAGATGGTCAAAAAATTTCTTCCAATATTGTAGCCGCGATTTTCGGCTGGATGAAGTTCATTGGTAAATAGCAAAGTATTTAGGCGACTTGTCGTCAGATGTTCTGCGCTCACTCATCCAAGAATTAAAAATGCACAAACAAGTAGTACTTAGACTACAATTGCGTTTTTTAGAGAAATGGTACACGAACTAGTAAATTTTTAATTTTTTTGTTTGTTTTTTTTTTCTAAAGCAAATACTACTTGTAATTATTTCTTATCTCATATCATGGATCGTCACTGCGTATGAGTAACATAGATCAAGAGAGCCGAGTAATGAATTCAAATAGGTACCTCACTCCGGTTTCACGTGAGCAATTTAAGTGAAAACGGAATTATTTTTTTGACATTTTCCATATTAGATTCAAACAACAAAAATCATTTTACCGATTTTCTATATTAAGGCCGTTTTGACACTGGTGAGTTAAATCACCTGCAGCAGTTTATTTTTAATTGGTGTACTGTTACTAGTGTGATTGACTCGGTTTTTCCAATCGGGTTTCCACCGGTGTTTTTTTTTGAGTGTTTTTTTAACATAATTTTTTGAATATCTAGTTAACCGGATTTTTTATCAATCAACGCGATTTTTTTATTTCATACAAATCTTGATATCTCAATAATAGTTTCGAAATCTTCGAAGTTTACAATGAGGCTGTTCACGCTTGCCTGGTTATCAGGTTATGTGGTTATATTTTTTATTCAGTTTACATCAATCAAATACACTACACAATAAAAATTTTTAACCAGATAACCGGATACCAGGTAAGTGTGAACAAACTCATAGCTTTTTCCAGTTTAAGGGAAACCCCTTAATAGTCTTAAAATTATATCTTAGTTAATTTGGGCATGAAAAGTATATCATATTTGATTACAATGAATGAATGTTTGGCGCTCAAACGTTTTCTACTGTTTGGCCGAGCTGCTCCTCCAATTCGTGTTCTTCTTCTTGATGTTGTGACAGAAATCTATACTTTTACTCCACCGCCAAAGAAGCTTTTTATGGCTGAAGTACACTCGGCGGTTTGCCATTGTCTGCGAAGAGGCGAAAGCTATTTTCGAAAAACTTGTTAGAAACCTATTTCTTCCTAAATAGTCATTGCAAACATCAATTTTGAGAAATTAGCTTAAATTGCCGTTGAGTAGGATGTGGGCGTGGTTATTTTTCGATTTTAAAAATTGTCAGCCATCTGATATGCCTTACCAGGACCAAGAACTGTGCCAAGTTTAGGACAAATTGGTGAAGCGGTTACCGAGGTATTGTGATACATATTCCAATTACCGAATTTGATTTTCAAACAGGTGGCAACCCTCCAACATGGGGTTCAGAACTAAAAACCCTTATCAAAAACCTTTCGATTGATACCCATCTTGTAGTAATTCATTTAGATTACTTGAATTAAATTTTTAAACGGATGGCAACGCTTGTAAGACACCTCAGTAATATTCTAAATGATGTTCAATCTGAAGGTTTCTTAGTAATCTTTCATTTGACACCCATATATTATCTAATTTTCTAGAGAGCTTGCGAATAATTAATATAAATTTGGCTTTTCAAACCGGTGGCAACTCTTTCCAAAATATTTTTCAAGCTACAACTTTTTAAGCCTCTTGCCATCCATTCTTTAACCCTTTTCGTGGATTTGTCGAATTGAATCGACATTTCGTATGAATGCTACTAAAATGCGACTGATCAATTCCTCTTTCATCTTTTTCATTTTGTATTTATCCTATTTTCGTTGAAAAGCTTTCTATTTAGTAGCATTCTAGAAATCGATTGCAACAAAATTAGTTTTTATAGTTTTTTACTTAAAGTATTGTGACTATCCCACAGGTAAAAACTCGTAGTTCTAAAATTTGGAATATATTAATGTGATAACCAGAATAGCTTACGTTTTAATTGTTTATTTGTGGTTTTAACAATTTTTACAAATTTTAGGTGCCCTGTCAAATATATCTGGCAAGCTATAAATTTGGAAGGATAAGCTTTCAAAAAAAAAATAAAATAGGCACATCTAGTTCCTTGGATATTCAAAAATGGGCTGTCAAAATTAAATTTTTTGTTTTAAGTGTTGCCACCTATAATAAATTCTGTTCAAATTATTTATAAAGTTAAATGCAATATTACATTAGGGGAATAAATTGAAACGGTTTTATTTCTATAATACTCGTGAGAGAGTTGCCATCAGTTTAAAAAGAGAAATTAAAATTGATCTAAAAGAACTTGGTAATTGAAATAGGTACTACAATATCGGTGGGAGATGCTTAAGAAGGTTTTAGCTTGAAAATATTTTGAATATGGTTGCCATCTGTTTAAAAGTCGAATTTAGTTACCTTGTACTAAAGTTATACGAAATATTAAATTTGGATGTCAAATGAACGGGTTTTAAGAAATCTTTAGTTTGGCTAATTAGAATATTTTATAAGTTCTTAAGGGGGCTGCCACCTGTTAAAAACGTCAAATTCAAAATATATAATAATTTAAGGAAATTATTAAAATATGGATATCAACCGGAATGGGTCTGAACAGTATGTAGGAAAGTTGCCACGTGTTTATAAAATAAAATTCAATTTAATTCCCCATTTATTTGAAATATGTAACACAATGTTACAATGTGACGAGAGCGATTTAAAAAGATTTTGAAGAGAGTTGCCACCTGTTTTAAAAGTCGAATTCAGTTAACTTATACAGCAGTTATATGATATATTAAAATTGGGTGTCAAATGAAAGAGTTTTAAGAAGTCTTTAGTTTGAAAAAGTTAATATCTAAATTTTTTAAGCGTTTACGAGGGCAAAATTAAATTCAAATTTTTTCAAAAGTTAAGTGCATTATTAAAGGATGAGTACATAGCAACCGAAACGGGTTCGAAAATCATTTATTTCTAAACAGTATTTAGAAGAGTTGCCACTTGTTTTAAAGCAATATAGTTCATCAGTTAATTGAAATATATATCACAATGTTATACGAAAGCGATTTAAAAAGATTTTTGTCTGGAAATACTTTTAAAGTGGGTTGCTACCTGTTTAAAAAGTCAGATTTCTTTAGCTTATACACAAGTTAAATGAAAGTTAGAATATGAGTGTCAAACGAAAGAGTCTTAAGAAAACTTTTATTTGAAAATATTTTTGATTAGTGTTGCCACCTATTCGAAAAGTAATATATATCTAACTGTGTAAATATGTATTTTTTAGTGAAGGTCATTCAGATCAGTGCCGTTATTTTGAATTTCAAAAATGAGATGACAAATTAAAGAACTGGGCCTGTAGATGTGTAAATCGGTTTAATTTGTTAAGTTAGAAATTTTTTAGCGGTACAGGGTGATCGACATCATTCGCTACTTCTATTCACTCAAAAATGTCTGGACGAAGTTAGGTGAAACATTTGTTATATTTATTTAGGTTTTTGCATAGTGTTGCCACCTGTTGAAAAAGTTAAATTCCACGTGTTCACTAGTTAAATAATAATACGCTGAGAAATATCCAAGATATTCAATACAGGATGTATCAAATATTAAATACTATTTTCAAAGGCAAAAGAATTTACAATTATTCATACAAAATCTAGCCACATATGTTATGTTGCAAGCATTTAAGCAACCAATTAAATACATATATGTACATATGTATGTTTGTAATTTGAAGTGCAATATCGTTGTACAGTCGCTACCTTGCTACATAGCTAGGTGCATATGCAGCTTCGTTGACTAACAACTTGTAGATTGTTAGAATCGTTAGAAATCTCCATTAATAAGAAACATACAGAAGAAGTCTTCGTCGCTTATACGCTAAACTGCCATCCATCCGCATGCACTTACTAATCGTGTCGCTGTGGCAAGCAATGCTTGTTGCCAATTCTGTTGCATCCACATTTCGTGTGGATATGTTTGCATGTAGTACATACATATACACATATATGTACATAGGTGTACATTATTCATGCCGATATTATACATACAAACATATAGAGTTTTGTACATACATACATTTGGTTGTTTGCAGGCATTCATACATACATACATACATAACTGCCAGCTAGCTAATGCCATTGATGACGTTGCCTAGGTTTCCAAAGCATTCAACAAATATGCTTTTAGCAGTAAATTGGCTGAGTCGGAGTATGTGCGCTGGTGCGTGTATCACTATCTATTCCACAAAATAGAGAGATTTACTATGAAATTGCTTGGTTTAGCGTCCGGAAGCATAGAATGCAATAATACATTTACCGATGTGCAAAAAAACGTACATACATATGTATGTATATTAGACTGCATCACCAACAAAAAAACCAAAATCAGTTTTTCCGCCGGGATTACAAAATTTGTTATATTTGAAGACTTCCATCAAAATATTTCGGGAAAAATATTAGGATTTACGTGAGCTGGATCGATTTGAAAAAAACTCCGAAAATGGAATTTTTATGATTAAAAATAGTTTCTTAAAGTATTTTTTGAATAAAATCCCTTAGGTGATAAAACGGTTTAAGTTTAAAAAATTGGAAAAAATATAAATTTTTTTTTCAATGGAATCATAATATGTACATATTTAGTGAGATTTTTCATGCTGTTTTTTTTAAATTTTTTCAATTATAATAACGAAGTATTATTGAAAAGGTGTTATACCGGCCATTTTATTTCTTTGCAAATAAACTCAGAAAGGTAAGATGAATAAGCGTCATTCCAAGATGAATTAAGATGTGTTGAGATTTGCAAAAAAAAAAACAAGAAAAAAAAAATTGGGACGTAAATGAGTTTACTTGCAAAGACATATAAAGGACAAGAAAATACTTTCCAACGATACCTCACAAGTCTAAATCTTAAACCAAAAAAGTTCAAAAACAGTTTCAAAAATCTCATTATTATGATTCCGTTCAAAAACTTGTCCAATATTTTAATGGAAATGTTTTTAGCTTAAACTTTTTGGTCATCAGAGGTGACTTTTTTAAAAAGTACTCTAAAAAAAAATATTTTTACTCCTAAAAAACCCCATTTTTGGAGGTATTTTCAAAACGGTGCAGCTCACGTAAATTTTAATATTTTTCCGGAATATTTTCGCATAAATCTTGAAATATATGGGATTTGATATTTATAATGGAAAAATAGTACCGATTTTATTTTATTTTTTGTATGGGAAGTGTTGCAGTCTAATGTATATACATAGGTAGATATGCACATGTGTATGTATGAGGATGAGCATATTTTCGTTTGGGTATTACAAACTTCAGATTAGCACGAACAATACTAATGATATGGTTGAAATTAAGGAGAAATTTGGCGAAATTCATGTAATATGCATTCCCGTACATACAAATGTACTTACTTACTCATACATACATGCATGAACACAAACGCTGGCATATCAAAAGACATATATATATGATATCTGTAGATCCATACAAATTCATACCTGTTCGCGGAATTTTTAAATTATCTAAATGAAAGTTTTAATAACATAGTTGTGTTCTTACTTAGTTAAATTAAAACTGCTATAGTAGTTGAAGGAAAATTGTATAAATGTAGCGAGTTTTATTTCGGAAGTTATTCAGTGAAAAAAACTAGTAAAATAATATAATGCTACAGATTTCAAGATAGCTGTTACCGATCTAAGATCCTTATTCTTAGCTTCATTGCCAACTTGAGCCGGAAATTTCGGTATTTAAATCAAATGCAGGGAAGAGTGGGTATAAAGCAATACTACTACAACCAGTTGTGTTGATGCAGACAGATTTAATTACGAAAACCCATCTGCTAATTTCCTTTATTGAAATGCTGTATGTTTGTGTAGCAACTTTGAGGACTAAAAATAAACTTGCAGCCCATAAAATTTCTTTGTATACTTTTCATTTATAGCCAAGATACATTTATATATGAGCATAACAGTCTTAACGTAACGGTTATCATCGTTATAATAAACATCACAATTCAAACGTTGAAATTAGATTTCTATTTTCTCAATAAAATTTAACCGTTATTTAGTGATTTTTATTTTTTCGATCATACCATAACCATTGTTTTTAGATAAAATATTTTAGATTGTTTAGAGAGGTGCGTATTACCACTACGCAGGGCCTGGCTGCGATTACTTCCACTTCTTATTGTGATCTTCTTAGTAAAAATAAACACAAAAACAAAGACACGTAAAGATAAAGGCAAAGATGAAGATTAAGGTAAATTTAAACACTTTACTTACATATACATATGTATAAGGATAAAGGTGAAGGTGAATATGTATGCTGATTAAGAAAATAACAAACGTAAAGGTAATAATAAAGATAAAAATTAATAAAAAGATTAGGTTGAGGATTCCGATAAAAGTAAAGATAAAGATAGAGAAAGAAAAATTAATATAAATATAGTTATTAAGAAAGGTATATAGATAGATCCACAGCTACTCACCACAATTGAATTCACCACACCTGGTCCTACCACACCTAAATTCACCACACCTGGTTCTAGCGCACCTAAATTCACCACACATTGACTCACCATAACTGAACTCATCACACTAATTTTCACCACGCCTCACTTAAACTCACCCCACCTCAACTCACCTCCTCTAATTTTTGGGATTTTAGAGATTTTCGTCATTCTCGGAACCAAATCATGATATTACAGACTTTTTTGAGATTCTCGAGATTAAGTCAGGAATGTCAAGACTATTTCGAGACTCTAGAAATTGTTTCGAAATTTCGGTTTCATTTATTGACTTTGTTATTGATGTACTTATCGATTTTGTTGTCGTTATAATAATCGATATTGTTCTCGTTATAATAATGGATATTGTTATCGTTATAATAATCGATATGGATATATTTATCGATACAGTTATAGATATAATAATTGGTACATGACATCACATCATATTATACCGCATCTCATGACAATAAATCACATGATATGACATGACTTGACATAACTCACATGAATGACATCGCATGACATGCCATCATATGATATGGCATCACAAGATATGACATCACATGACATAACATCACATGATATGACATCACATGACATGCCATCATATGATATGGCATCACTCCAAAATTTGAATTACCTAATAAAAAATGAATATGTGATATGAATTAAAATTAAAGAAACGAAATTAAAATGTATAAATAAAAAAATATAATAAAAATAAAAAGTTACTGGCAGTCGCTCGAATCAAGGATCGAACCAGGCTCCCACGGAATTGTAGTACGCAGCTCTCTTAGTTTGTTTGCTTACTTGTACAACAGGCAACAGCTGGTCGTTTGGCCAGTGCTGTCATCGGAAATCCCTTAGATGCGCATAAGGTTTGAAGATTAGTTGCAGGAGTTATGTATTCCGAATCATTTTATCGATAATGCATTTCGATAAAAGTCGGAAATAAAGTAAATTGAGTCCTTGAACGCCAGAGTAGTCTGACTGACATTTCAAAAAAAGTTTAGGTGTCACTTAAAATGTAATCAAAGAGTTTTTAATTTATGATTAAAAGCATTTTCATTTATCTATTTATTTGATACATAGCTCTTAAAGCTCTCAAAAAATATTTCCATTTTTATCGTCATCTCTGCTTTCAATTTTCTCAAGGATGTTTCCAACATCAAAATTTATAGCTATACATTTACCAGGTCAAGCATGAAATGGTGATGGCGACACATTTTTTTTTTTTTTTGTGTCCCAGACATTCCTCAATGATCGGTAGCGCAACGAATACACTGGAATGCGCTATAAAAAAGTAGTGTTCAAATATGAAAATAAATAAATATGTATATGAATATATTTTTTTAATAGCTAAGCCAGTAATTTAATAGCACTTTCTAAGGCAGTCTGTCTGTAGAAAAATTTGATGTGAGCAAAATGTAGTTTTTATTTTTATGAAGGACATTATCTGAAGTGAGCAGGCCAAAAAATTCGTTATGCAAATAAAAAAAGTTTCGTTTGTTGCTAATACATTTTTTTAGTCTAGGAACGTCTAAGTGTGCGACAGGTTTAATCGGTATTCGTTTGTACATACATATGTAAAATTATCAGCTTTTGTCTGCTATGTAATATAATTTTTTACCAAATTCACGCTACTAATCACATTTTCATGGGAATCTATGCTAACGCCAAACGATAATAAATTTTGTACAGCACGTCGCTCAGTCGTACGTCCTGCCAATTTGTGGGACAATAACTTCTACCATTCCCTTTTGACAGCGTTCCATATTAGTAAAATTTTCAAATTTTAACGACTTTCTCTGTGTACCACAAGCCATTGTGTGAGTGTGTGCAGATTGGTGGTGCAACGTTACAAATTTCATGGCTTAGAACGAACAAAAAAGCGCTAAAAGTATCTGAGAGTAGTGTAATAAAGATTGAAGAATAGGTATCTACAGACATTTTTTTATACATACATACATATATGTATGTATGTATTTACGCTAATATAAGTATATACATACATATGTATATGATCGTGTCTGTTATTTATATTAAAACAGCAAATCTGACAGGCTGGTCTGTAACTTGCTTTTTACTGGCTTTCATATACCTACATGTAGTACACATAGATAGGTAGATATGTATGTAAGCCTCCATGTATTTACCTAGAAAGTCTTTTGCCAATTTTGCCATTGGCTTTGAGCCTCAGCATCTAGCTTATAAGTATGTAAGTATTAACTAGATATTGCTGCATCCGAATTCGCTGTTGCTATGCCACAAATAGTTGCATGGTTGCCAAAGCGTCGGAGAAGAAGTAGGCAAACAAGCACGCTTGAATTAACAAATGCTATGGTTGCTTTTCTAATATGCATTGCGCTGCATTATTGCACATTTCTTTACACATACATACATAAATACATTTACGTATACAGATTTCTCCATTGCTATGCTGTATCACTCATACCGACCAACCGACCAACCGACCGACCGACCGACCGATCCAACACACTGATCGCGGCTTAGCTAAATGCGAGCGCACGATCAGCGCATACATATGTATGTCTATGTATAAGTGTGTTGTTGTATACTTTATAGCGCAAACAAGTGCAGAAATAGAAGAAGAATAGCAGCAGCGCGAATGCAACTCGACATTAGGAGGCGCACTCGCAGACAATCAAGTTCAAATACAACAACCAGAGACCGAATATTCCAACACTCTTTCCTCCCTCTTTTGCCTAGTTTTATTTTCTAGCTGCTGCTGTACTCATTTCCTATACATATCTCTCTCCATGCAATTCTGACTGCTGACTATAAAATGTCTTGACGTCAAGCTTTCGCTGCTGCAATTTCTGCTTACTTTTCTTCGACTCTCCTCTAGCTTCTCTCCTAGATCACATCTCTTTGCATCTAGCTATCATTACAAGCTCCTTCTTGCTTCACCAACCTACTTAGATTTCCCTCCTAAGTACTCGTACATATTGCTGTACTTGCTTACCTCCTCGGCCTGCTCTCAATCACTTCGTTGCGCATTACTTTTGTCTGAGTCATGCTGCAAAACTGTGTGCAGAATCGTTTGAGCAAATTTTACAAAAATGCAAAAATGAACAAATGAGCGAACGACCGACCAACCGTACGAACGAAGGAACAAAGTAGAAAGCGTAGTGCTAGTGAATAATTGAATTTGATTGAAATCGGTTATCTTCAATGGAAGCGTGAAAAACACGAAAAGCGTGGAAATTGTAGAATTTATGATTGTCATAATACTTAGTACTACAAAGGAAAGGCATAGAAAAGTCAATTAGTAGAGTAAATGTTTTAGTTGTGACAGCACATCAATTTTGTAATTAAAATGTGAGTGTGGGAAAATTGATAATACTACTAACTAGGCGTTGAAAGTTATAAATTATGAGGGGTCATAAAGCTTCAAGCTAATTATATATAATCTTATTCAGATGGTTATCCTAATCGAGCCGCAAAGGCAAATTCTGGGATTCAAATTATAACTCAGGGCTTGGTGAATAAATAGAAAATGTGGCAACTCTCTTACAAAATACTTTCAATATACTTTGGTGTAAATATGTAAGTTCAATTTGACGTTTAAAACAGTTAAAAATGCTCTTCAAATATATTTCGGAGCAAAACATTCATTTAATTAACATTTAATTTCCTTCACGCATTGTAATGTTTCATTTAACTTCTCTCGCTTGACACACATATTAAAATATTTCATAGAACTTGATAATTAAATTAATTTTGACACCACAAACAGGTGGCAATCCCCTTAAGAACTAGCATAGAATTTAAGCTTTCTTAAAGCTCTCTCGTTTTAAACTGATTTTGAATTTCTAAACAGGTGGCAACATTTTTGAAAAAAAACAATTTATAAATAAATCCTACTTAAACCTCTTTCGTTTAATATCGGTATTTAATTATCTAATTTAACTAGTTTAATCAGAATGGCATGAAACTACTTAATAATCACACTTAAAGAACATACGCGTCGTGTGGCAAAGCCGCATTGGACTCCGCCAAGTCAAAAGATTAATGGGGGGAAACAACGAAAAGAGATATTTATAGGCTTCTCATTTACCTGCCTTACCAGGTTAAAAATCTAGTCAACTTATCCCTGACGATTTTACGGCTCAGCGAAGAATAAACCACCGCCCCTGCTTCCTGAGTGGGAGGCAGTGACAAGACTTCGGGGAAAAAAGTCTGATCTTAATGTAGCCAGAGAATAATCATACACACTCCCTGCCTCCAAAGGTTCTTCTGCGTTTTCTGGAGATTGTAGGACTGAACGAGGTGTTGTGATGGTGACAGGTAACAAGATCAAAAAAAATAAAGTCAGTTGACATTATTGTCTTTTCAAAAGTGAAATAAAATCCATTGACATTATTGCTCTTCCAAACATTAAATTTGCATAGCTTCGCGACGGCCCGCGTCCGGCCCCCCCACGCGTCGCACCCCGTCACGCACGCGAAGGCATTCTTTGTGCAACATAAAAGATCTGTACCGTTCGTTCGATTTTCAAAAGTGGGGTTTCAAATTAAAGCGCTTGGCCTGTAGATGTGCGAATTGGTTTTATTTTTTGGTAAGTGAATAAGGCATATGGGTGTCATATAAAACAGGTTTAAGAAGGTAGTAGTTTGGAAGTATTTTGAATAGGGTTTCCACCTATTTGAGAAGTCTAATTGAACTATTTTATACCCAAGTTATATGATATATTAACGATGGATGTCAAATGAAAGTGCTTCAGGAAATACTTCAATTTGACAATTTAGAACATTTTTGATGTGTTTGAGGATTGCCCAGTTTAAAGGGCTAAACTAAAATTATTTAATAAGTTAAATGAATTACTAACCGATGGTTATCAATGGAAAATGGGTTTAAAATCCTTTATTTAAGAACTAGATTTAGGAGGGTTGCCACGTGTTTAAAAAATGAATTTCCACTTAATTCATCAGTTACTTGGAATATTAATAACAATGTCAGAACGAAAAATATTTAGGGAAATTTTAGTTAAGAGGTTTGCCGCCTGTTTTGAATGTGGTATTTCGTTTATTCATACCTAAGTTACATGAAATTTTAAAGTATGGTTATCAAAAGAACGTGTGTTAAGAAATCTTTAAATTGAACATTTGGATTTTTTTTTTTTTAATTAAGCTCAAATTATTCAAGGCGAATTAATATAAGGTGATAGCAGGAGTACAAAAAAAAAAAATTTACATGTATTTTGTTTTTGCTTTGGCGGCATGAACTGTCAAAATCTGTAAGAGTGTGTGTAGAAATTCAAACAAAATTTTTCAATTTGATATCAGAAGCCGTGCTGCGAAACACATACACAAAATCAGCTGAGCTAGTAACACCATCTTATATAAATTCGCCTTGAAATTATTTAATAAGTTAAATGGATTGTCAAATGATGGGAATCAATCGAAATGGGTTTGAAAATAATTTATTTCTTAACTGTATTTACGAGAGTTTCCATGTGCTTAAAAAAATTAAATTCAACTTAATTCGTCAGTTAATTTAAATATGTATAACACTGCCAGGCGAAAGATTTTAGTTCGAAAATACCTTTAAAGAGGTTGCCACTGTTTGAAAAGTCGAATTGGTTTTACTTATGCGAAAGATACATAAATGAATTATCGAAGTGTTAGTGTCAAACGAAAGAGTTTTAAGAAAACTATAGGCTGATAATATTTCTAATTAGAGTTGCCATTCATTTTTTTAAGGTCATCACATCTGCAACGTTATTTCGAATTTTCAAAATGAGAAGTCAAATTAAAGAACTGGGATTCTACATATATATCCACAGGTTTTATTTTTTGAAGTTACAGTTAGATTTGAAATTTTATGAAATGAAAACCGAGACCATGCGAGACCTCTCATCACTGAGAAATCATTAGGAATATTTTTAGAGGTTTTTGAATAGGGTTTCACCTGTTTAAAAATTGAAATTAAATGTTGGCGTTTTGGCGCTGTAGCTTCATTTTGAAAACATCAAAATCAGTTTAATAAACGCGTTAAATGAAGTTTTATATTAACGTGGGGTTTAGGAAAACTCATTTCGAAAATATTTTTTAAGTGGGTTTTCGACTTTTAGTAATTCAAAACAATAGTTTCAATATTTATAATTGTTATTAAAAATGTTATTATCTTTAAGTTGTATAGATTATTTTACATTAAGCAAAATTATAATAAAATTATACACTTTCTAAATTTTTTTCATGCACAAAAAATTAAATGCTCGCCTTAAAAAATCTTGGAAACGCTCGTATTCAATATTAAGTTTTATAGTTTCAAATATAATTATCTTGGAAAAACATAATTTTTTATTCGTTAAACATGGTGGAAAGTAAAAAAAAAAATCGATAATCTATTTTTGGATTTATGTGCACGAAATGGATAGCAAATGTCACTGTGCGGCGCCCTTATGCCCGAAGTTATATGCAAGCCATGATGGCATAAAATTGTCTTTCTCATTAAGTTAATTATCAGTTAAAAATTATGCAATCCCATTATTTTGTTTCACTTTAAAGTACCACGCTGCTATGTTACACAGTTTTTTTCCATACCAATTTAAAGCAAAGCCATAACTTTCAGAAACACACAAACCTGTACCGAATTCCGAGCATCTCGACCTATTAAATCGCATCAAATGATCTGAATTTTTGAAATTTTATTCATTCATAAATTCTTTTATGGCATCGGCGAATTTTTCTTTTTTTTGTATGCATTTGGCACTAAAACAAGTGCGTTTTGCAAAATGAAATTGCCAACAATAGAATTTCCGCAGAAGGCGTAATAGATGCATCCAACAACAACAACAACAAGACAATGCCAACGCTGACATAGCTGCATACATACATACATGTGTATGTATGTACAGTTGCATGATGAGAATGACATCATCTCAGTGCTTTTGAAATGCAACGCTTCTCATTAAAAATGGGTGATTTGAATGAATTGTGTCGAAGTGATGCATTCAAAACAAAAACAACAAAAAAACAACGAGTAGGAGGTGGAGGTGTATGATAAAGTGTGATGCTAAGTGATGGCAACGAAACATGTGCGGTAAATTGCAAAAGTGCAAAAATCTACTAAATGCTATGCAAATATATCTATACATGGTTACATACATATACATATGTATTTAGCAACATATACATACTACTATAGATAAGTGTTTGCATCTGTAAGTTTGTACATACATATATGCATCAAAATGTGTAAATGGCTATTTATGGAATATAGTAGCTGCAGATAGCTAGATATATTCATAATACATACAAACCACACAGATATCTCGCCTTTTTTAACACACTGTACATATTCTATGTTTGTTTTTTTTTTTTATAACTGTATGGACATATTATGTTTGTGCCACTTAATAAATGTCAGCCATATTGACTAACTGGCTAACTCACCCACTGGCTAATGACATACTAGCTCTGTATGTATGTATGTATGTATGTATGTATGTATGTATGTATGTAGGTACATATACATATGTATGTATAGGTATGCTTGTATGTGCATTCAAATAGCACACTTAAATGTCACTGGGCCTGTCTGTCTGTTTGGTTAACGGACTGTGACACAAATGAATGAAATGAAATGCATCCGTTAGATATGTATTTGCATTCCTTTTTTCCGTGTTTTTTGTTTGTTTTTTTTTTTGTTTGCTTAATTCATTGTCTGCCGCTATTAAGCGACGACAGCCGCTGCTTCGAACAAACATGCAATATGAATGTGTAAATGTTGTAATGACAGTATGTATTAATAATGGGAAGTGCAGACAAAAAAGTCAACTGCGTTTGTTGGCAACACAAGCGAAGTGACAGAGGCAGTTAGTTAGACGAGTGCCAGGCAAAAAAAAAACGAAATAATAAATTATGTGCAAAAATTAATCAATGACAGTGCGAATGCGGTTTAGAAGCGCGAATAATAGGTATGAAGTAATATTTTATGCAGTTTTTGCGTAAGTACAGAACGCATAAATACGCCTTTCAACGGCGCGCCGCTGGAAATCAATTTGACAAACTAATTGTAATTTAAATTTTTTTTCAGGTCATAACTGCAATATCTAATAGTTGCCAGATGGCGGGAAAGAAATGAAAAAAATATACATATGTATGTATACTCGTGGTCACGCAAACCTTACCACAACTTTTTTTAAGTTTTGGTTGAATTTTATAAATAAATAAATTATGTAATAAAAAAAAAAAAACATTTTTTTTAAATATACATAGTTCTAACCGCAACATAAACTATATGAATACAAGTCTCAAACTAAGTATTTATCAAATTTTGTTAAAAATTTCAAACTTTGGAATAAAAAAAATGTTGGAAAAATTTTGAATATGCAGTTTAATATCCAATTTAATTTTAGTATAATAAAGTCCAAGTTGGAAGCAGCTCAAAGTTCTGGTTGATTTTTGAAAATTTTTTTCTATACGATGCACAAAAGTAGATTTAGGCAATTTAAACCGTCAAAAATATATCCCGATATATATCTGATTTAGAGAGGGTAACAAATACAAATTCGTAATTTATTTTTAAACTTTGTTCAAAACCCTGGAAAATTTAGTAAATTTGGCATACAGATTTTGTAGCCCATTAAAGAATTTAAGTTACTGAAAAATCGTGTTAATTTTTAGCAATTTGTTTGCTCATAGTATAAAAAATTTTCGAGCATACTTTGTATGGAATAACGGTGGGACACTGTCGCCAAAAATAAAATCTACCTGTATAAAAACCATTCGTTGCATGATAAATACTATACAAGATCGTCGGAAAAAAAATTCAAAAATCAACGAAAATTTTGAGCCATCTCAAACTTGCACACTAATATACTGAAATTAAATGGGCCACCCAAAATTTGTATTTAAAAAAAATTTAAATTTTGATCAATATTTGATAAACTTTTCTAAATTTTGTACTAAGTTTGAATCTTTTACTTATATAGTTTTTGTTGAGGTTTGAACTATTAAAAAATAAATAATAAAACTGTTTATATTAATTTACAGAATTCTACCAAATTTAAAAAAAAGGTGTACGGTTTGCTTGGCCACGATTTTTTATTCATATTTCAACTTTATTACTTTACTATTTATTTATTTTTATTACTTTATTATCAATAAGTCCGTGTTTATGCTTTCAAATTCCCGCGCCACAGTTTGAATTGTAATACTACACTCGGCAACCACTAACTGTGGTTAAGAGCGTGTCAGACGTGGCAATGCAGTATATGTACTTCGAAAAGGTTTTCAAATATCGAAAAATCAAAAGGCAGTTGCATGTAAATTGTCTTCCTTCCGAAAGGGATTTTTTATTTCCGAATTGCAGGAAATTTTCAGCGAATGCATTTCTGGCAATTTTTCTTGATATGAAAATGCAACCGTGGGCCTCGCTACAGGTTTTTTGTTATTTTTCGTGGTTACAATTAACTTTATTTTCAATTTGAAGATTAATTTATTATTAAGGATGGAACCTATAGTTCGAAGTAAATATTGTGATGCGGTCTAACGTACAGCCTTGGCGAGGCTAAGGTTTAAACATGACGCATTTGCCAGATGTCCAGCAGCACATTCAATTTCTTCACAGGCATACAACGCCTTTCTTATTAGCCTAGTAGTTTCCGAAACAGTTGATGATAGTAGAAATGGACTCAAAATACCTCAGCCCTGCCTTTTCATACCTTTGCTACTCGAAGCTTATAATTAAAGGGTTTTCCTTAAAGAACCTAGGAAGACTCAGTAGAGGCAAGCCTTAAATATTTACGAGCACCAAACTAGGGTTATCTAAAAATCACAGTCACAGTGGGGGATTGCCCGGAAATCGTTTCATCTCCCTAGCTGGCTGGCTGCTAATTTTTCATTGAGCCCAAGGCAAATTTCCAATGACTTTTAACTAAACATTTATGCATTATTAAAATTTAAGCAACAGCTTGCAGTTGAGCAACTTGACCACAAGGCATTTACGGCGCACAGTTATGCAAATATAAGTAAATACATATGTATGTATGTATGTAATATGAATGTACTCTGTACGCACATTTGCTTGTACGTAAAAAAATGCATTACACAGTTGCTGTTGTTGTTGTTTTTATTGGAACGCAAATGTTTCATCGCAAATTCATGTTCACATTATCCACACCGTTGTCATCAGAAGAGTCCTCAACAACAAACAGCAACAGCCTTATCATTATCAGCAGCAGCCGCTGCTATTCTGAACGGGCTTTGGTCATTTAATAAATGTTGCATTTTTATATTTTTTTTGGAAAAGTTCGTGGGCAGTTGTTAATAGTAAAGTGGGCAATGTAGAGATTTATATCCCGTACATACATATATTATGTGTCTGTACAGATATAAGTATGCTCGTTTTTGTTTACATTAATCTACGTATCTTAGACATACATACATACATACATAAATAAGTTAGTAGCTACTTTGCAAATTTGTATGTTTATAGGCCATATTCTCGTATTAATTGAAATGCTTGTACATCTTTGTTTACATGCATATACATATGCACATATGCATAGCTAAATATATGTATGTTTATATTTATGCCAGTGCATATGTTTGTATGTACTTTTAGATATATATAATATACCATATACAAACATACTCTTTTAGAAATTTACACTAAATATAGACGATGTGGTTTTTGCTCTAGTTTTTACTATAATCGTATGCAAACATGTATAAAAATAGGTTTATATGTACACATACATATACAGTGACTCAAGCAAATGAGCACGTGTTGAGTTTCTTCAAATATTCGAAATGTCTTTCGTGCTAAATTTTTTTTTGCTATTTTTATCTAAGCTTTAACCAAAACCGTGTAAATCACAGTTTCAAACTTTGTACAAAATTTAGGAAAATTCAACAAATTTTCATCAAAATTTCAAATTTTTATTCTGAATCTTTAGAAAACTTATGCAGTTTTATAGCCCATACAGTTTTAGTCTAATGAAGTGCAAGTTTCAAACGGCTAAAAAATCGCGTTTATTTTTGAGAATTTTTAGGGGTGACGGATTATTGCACTTTTTTTTATATAAGCACGAATTTCTTATGAAATAAAACGCGGGAGACCGTCAGCGACCAAATTTCAAAATATCAAAGCAAGTTTTTGTAAATTGCGCTTATTATATCAAAAAACCCAAAACCGTAGCCACAAAAAAAAATCTCAAAAAGCAACGCGATTTTATATGATTATAAAAAATATTTTAGACGAAAAATTTTACGAATATTTAAAAACAGGTGGTCATTTGTTTGAGTCACTGTATACATATGTAACTATGTCCAATATATTGTATGTGCAGCAGACCTCGCACTACGTTGACTGACATAATTTAAATTAAGCGGATGACAGCCATTAAAAACAGTTAGTGTGTTAGGACATTATGTCACAGCTGAGTAATGCAGATATGAAAAAGCATATATGTACATTAAAGTGGTCCAAAAATGTATGTAAAAAAATAAGGTCGGATTTTTAATGCCGCCACCCCCTAGGAAAAAATATACCCATATGTTTTTATTTTGAAATAAAAAATAATTTGGGTAGTGCTCAAAGCGCTCAGAGAAAAAACAACTTTTCGTAGAAATAGTGTAGAATTCTTGAAAATCAATATTTTTCGATCGGAAAAATTTACTTATCTTCAGGAGATTCCCAGTAATAATACTCAATTGTTTCTTTAACAATTTTTTCATGATAACTATATTTTATAGGTCCTCCAAAGCCCTTAGAAAATGCAATGGGGAGACCAATAAAAAATCTTTAATCATAAAAAATAGTTAAATAAACAATTGAATATTAATACTGGAAGTCTCCTGAAGAGAACCACAGTTTTCCGGTCGAAAAATATTGATTTTCAAGAGTTTTATACCATTTCTACGAAAAATTGTTTTTTCTCCATATAAAAGACATGGAAAACTTTGAGCGCTTTGAGCACCCCCTAAATATTTTTTGATTTCAAAATAAAAAAATAGGGGTATATTTTTTTTTCGATACAGATCAATCCTAGGGTGTACCGGCATTAAATCTCCGACTTTATTTTTTAGGACCACTCTAATGTACCTACATATGTACATATATATGCATGTATGTACGAATCGCTCACACTGAAAGGAGTTAGGTTACGTGAAATAAATATAATTCTCTTAACACAAGATTTGTTAACGAATACTATATAGACAGGTAATCAAGCTTCGCCAAAATCAGTTTTTACTCTTACTTAAATGACTATAAGTGGCCATCAAGTCAAGGTGCAGAATGTTCTTTTCAGAGATAGTAGTCGAGAGCTCTGGCTTTTATCTAAGCCTGAGTGGAAGGTTCTATACAGATAATCAGCACCAAAAACTCTATCAAAAAGAACGATTTTTTTTCGTTGATGCTGAATCCAAGAAACGAGCCACGGACCTGCCGATCGACAGTAGGCACCTGTAAGCACTCGGTTCGGTTACGGTAGCAAGAGCGCAACTTAAATCCGCAAAACTCAGTGAAAATTTAATAAAAGTAATAAAAAAGTTCAAATTAGACCGAACTTGTGTGAATTTTTCACATCTTTGAAATAAAACCGGTTTATCCGGGTTTTCTTTGGCTTCCAAATAGGGAACCAGATTTTTTTAAGTTGCCATTTTTCGAATAACTCGGAACCCGGTTTTGAAAAAAAGGCTTATGATCGAACACCCTAGTATGTATGTAGGTTAGATCGTAGTACGATGTAAGGAACATAAAAAGGCAACATATTTTTAAGGTCGTCAACTTATTTTTGAACCACTTTCCGAGGCTGAATAAGTCTCTTAACCGGAATTGGTGTTTTTACGTGGCGGTTTGCTGTATTGCTGGAAGGATTATGAGAAGATGGATATTTATGTAATGTGCCCTGCTTGATTACAGACGCCCGTTTATGTTCCCCCGCACATAGTGGTAACCAGATGCTACTGATTTCAGTTAGCCTTTCACCAGAATAAGCGTTACACCTACTGCGCGGAAAATGATCCAAAAGGCGGTTCTCAGTTGAGTCGTATAACTCTTAATAGGGTCCTTTTGTTTAAGAACTGTTTCACCGTAGTAAAAAGAATTACTACCTTCTATTTGCATACCCTTGTTAGCTAGTTCACTCACTTTGTATTTTTCCGCAGTATCGTTGTGGTCAATCGTCACGTACTCCGATGTAGTAGGTGGTGTCAAAATCTCAAAGGAGCGTCAGGACCGGGTTTTAATGCTTCGGTGAATTCGCCACCTCTGGATTTACCGATCCAGGAGGATACAATGAAAACTACATATGTGTCGAATGTACTCCTAGGAATTGTGGCACGGCGATCGGAGCTGCAGGCACATATAGTGGTTTAGAATGTTGCCAGAGCAATACATTTTGTTTTTGGCACCTAATAACAAATTGCTAGCCAAAGAAATGCGTCGTTAGATTTCCTAAAAGGAAGCAATGGAGAGAACTTTCTATACCGATGGCTCAGAGACTGAAACGGGTATTGGAGCTGAATGGCATCTGGACGATAACTTTAGATGCTTTACTGTTTTAGGTGCAATGGCAACGGCCGTTCAATCGGAAGACTTTGCAATACTGGAAGTGGCGGAAACATAAAATCAGGATCTGCACTGACAGTCAAGCTGCTCTAAAGGCCTTGAAAACCGCTCGCGCCTCTTCAAAGATAATACAGGAACGTATGTAAGTAGAGGCTAAACTCCGCTCCAAGGTGGAATGAGCTTGAACTTTTGTGGATCCTAAGACACATCGGTGTTCAAAGCAACGAACTGGCTGCTGATTTGGTGAACTGTAATCTACGAGCCCTGATAGCACTGAATACGGGGCACAATCCATGGGGACGACCAATGGTTACCATAGGCATCACCGACCATTCACTGTGTACATTTTGTTTGGAGAATGAGGGTAGTAAAAACAATTTTCTCTGCCGCTGTCCGAGCTTCCACAGATCGTACATTTTTGGATTGGATTTATTGAGAAGGGACGAGATACATTCTCTTTCTCTCGCCCAACTGCTAAGATTCATAAAGTAGTCTGGTAAGTTTGCAGAGGAGCAAAGTATTATCACCCAACCTGTATATCCATTTCAACTAAATCCTGACCCTAGGCCTAAGTACAATTGGCAAAACTGCCTGAGTGCTTGGAAAAATTGTTTCTCGTTTTTGCGGCCGTACCCTGGGAGGTAATAATGGTCGATGAAATATGCATGCAGGAATAAAGAAAAATTCAAAATAAAGATATGATGAAAAATTAATTTCATCATTATCTTATTTGACTTATAAATTAGCAACATGAAATTTTAATCCTTGACATTATTTTGACAGCCGACTGTCACAACTGACATGGCTGTCAATCACATAGTACTTACTAAAGTTACATATAAATTTTTAAGTGAATGGCAAAAATCGATTAAATAAACTGAGCGCTGCTTCTACCTGAATGACTTGCAATGAAGCTATGCAATAGTACTGCATGTGGAATAAGGGAAGTACTAAGATAAAAGAGGTACAAATAAACATTCATGTATGTAACTTATATATAGGTATAGCTGGGCATGATGATATGGGGTAAGTAGGGTGGTCCTTAAAATATCAATACCATGGCGCAAACCTTTATTTTATTCTACGTGAAAAAGACCTGCCACGATTTTTTTTTAAAGTTTTAAAAATATTTTAGTGGTCGCTAGCAAGATCTGAAAAAATGGGATTTTTTTAAATAGGAAAAATTCGATAAAAATTTTTCTGTGAATAGCTTTAACTCAGCAAATTTAAGAATTTTAAAAAATTCAAAATTTTGTAGAATTTTTGCGATAAAAAAAAAATATTTTTTTAACCCCTGGTAACAACCTCTAAATTTGTTTAAATTTAGAAATTATCGTGGCTGTCTTTAATTTTTACGTAGAAGAAAATACATAGGGTACAAAAATTAAATGTTGACAATTTTAAGGGCCAACCTAACGTTTAAGTGCGTATGTTAAGGTATGCGATTGCGACAGCCTCGGATGCGCAGTTTAGCACCAAACAAAAAGAGAAAATGCGCGCGCAGCTCAGGTCCAAAAATTAACGGTGAAATAAAGCCTCGACTACAGGAAAAAAATAACAAAAAAAAATAAAATAATTACAAGAAATATGTAAATAAATGCACATAAGTATAAAGAATGGCGAAGAAATGAAAAATGGTATCGAAAAATGCTGAATTACAATGTGCTGGCTGGCCAAATTGCACATCATGTGACGCGCCGCCGCATTTTTGGAAGGCAAGCGGCTCCGGTGCACAGTGTGAAATTTTGCCAAACTAGGAAGTCAAAATTACATTTTAGCCAAAGTTTTAGCTATATCAACTTGAAACTTGGCATTAAAGGGAACTTGTTCCGAACTATCCCTAAAAAGACCAGTAAAACATCAGTTTTGAGAATAAGGCGCCTTAAAGATTTATTTTTTCCGGAGTAAAACCGAAAAATTTGTATGACATATGTTTAGCCAATATGAGGGAAATTTCATGACGATTTAGAAAAAAATTTAAAAATATAGGTTAATAGGACCTTTTTCATTCCAAAATGGCCGCCAAATTAAAACAGGTGTCAAAAATTCAAGAAATGTTGACTTTATAATGCCCAGATTTACCTAAAAACTTAAAAAACTACTCCAAAGTATTTTTTTCTAAAAAGCTGATATAATTATCTAAAAAAGTTCCCTATGTCGTTTTTCATTAGGGCTTTTCGTTTAGGCAAGAGCCGATCACTTTCTTAACCCTATAACTCCCCAGGGTTCCATTTTAGATCCCATCTCCGATACAATTTTTTGTTCGTCTAGACCTCCCCTATCACTCTTACACTAGTTGGAACAAGTTCTCCAGCGCCAAAAAATTTTAGTGAAACTATTGACCTATATATAATGCAGAAAAACTTCTTGACAAAAAAAATACAAACGCGTACAACTTCAATTTGGTCACTCGAAGTTTTGTCAATCGATGCAAGCTTGCAAATTTGGTTTTCCATGCTGTTCATTAGCGCAAGCGTTTGATAGCCAATGACATTTCTTTTATTCTCTTTTATTAATTAAAGAAATATGATCGCTTTTCTAGCACATTTTTTTTTATTATTTTGGTGTCCTAGATTGACTAAATCTCACACTGTGCGGTGGCTTGCCTTTGTACGACACATCAGCTTATTTAGTTACTNTTTTTTTTTATTATTTTGGTGTCCTAGATTGACTAAATCTCACACTGTGCGGTGGCTTGCCTTTGTACGACACATCAGCTTATTTAGTTACTTATTACTTTTGGATACTTTGCATGCGCGCAGCCCGGCACTGGAGTCGCTGAGAGCGACGCAGCGGGTCACATTCTGCTGCTTCCTGTTGTCTGCGTATTTCGTTTTCGCCCTGCTTATTCTCTTTGCTGCGTCACTTGACGTGCCATTGCCTTGTGTTGGCTGGCTGACCAAATTATTATTTATTATTTTTATTTTTTTAATTTTTGAGTTTTTTTTANGTTACTTATTACTTTTGGATACTTTGCATGCGCGCAGCCCGGCACTGGAGGTGCTGAGAGCGACTCAGCGGGTCACATTCTGCTGCTTCCTGTTGTCTGCGTATTTCTTTTTCGCCCTGGCTTATTCTCTTTGCTGCGTCACTTGACGTGCCATTGCCTTGTGTTGGCTGGGTGACCAAATTATTATTTTTATTTTTTTTATTTTTCGAGTTTTTTTTTAATAAAATTTTTTTCTCCAGTTTTTTCTTCACTTTATATACCCACGCGCATTTCTTCAACTTTTCATTCCTTTTATCTGCATTAATTTCGCATTGTTGCTACTCTTGTATTATATCAGTTTCTCCCTTCGGAAATGTAAGTAAATGTAAGTAAGCAGTAAGCAATGGCTGGGCAAGAGGCCGAAAGCAAGTTGCATTCAGCTTGTCTTCCACGCAATTTTTGTGTATATTTTTTTGCACTTATTTTTTAAGATTTTTTTGTTTGTTAGCGACTCAATTTTTTCAATTTCTTTGTAGTGCGCTTTAATCTTTATAACTGTACTTAAGTTGCAGTTATGCAAACGTGTGTGTGTGTGTGGCTCTGGCTGGCTGCTGCTGCGCGCATTTTAATCACAAATAAAATTCACATCGACTTGGTAACACGAAAGTCCAAAAACAAAAAAAAAAGCGAAGGAGAGCCAGCAGAGCGGCTGCAGCTTGCAGTAAGTAGGAATGCCTTTGTTACCTTGCGAATTTCGTTGAAACATCAGGCTAATGAAACTTTGCGGGGGAGAGGGTTAGTGGGTTTGGTACTGTTTTTTTTTTTTTGATTTTTTTTAGTTGGCAGACGAAGACACAACAAGCGCAACAAGAATGCAATGATCGTAGCGTGCAGATATGGTCCAATGGTTTTAGCTGTTGTTAGTGTTTTTGGCTCGGCTCGGTATGTTTGCGGCTCAATATCAAATAATGGAGATTTATTAAATTATATATTTTTTTTGCTGAGTATCTGTTTTTTGTTCCATATAACAGTATTTATGTATGTACACGTGTTTGAATGTATTTGTTTGCAATAAATCTGCCCAGCGACACTCGACGGGATATTGAAAGTTGCTTTTTACTTTCCACTTTCTTGCGTGTTGTTTTAAATTATTTTTATTTTTTGTCTATTCCTCTCAATCAAAAGCGTACGATTAGCGAAATGTTGTTCGATAAAAGGTTGCAGGATTTTAGATGAAAAATGCGCTTCTTCTTTATTATGAAGATTCCGAAAGGGCGGAACTGGATTGGGAATTGATTTTTGTCGGAAATAAAAACCGATATCTGTTTCATTTGGCGTCGCGAAACTCTATCGGATCTCGATTTTTTGAACATGCGCTAAACCGATATTCGAGTCAGCTGTTTGCACATTGGATGGTTGTACAGTTTGTACTAATTACCGATTTTGAAACTTGAACGATCTTAGTTTTGCCCGGAGTGCATATATATACTTTTTAAAGTTTTCAAGTTTTGGATAGCTAGAAAAATATTTTGGAAATAAAAAAAAAAATTGGATTTCGATATCTATCAAGTAAATTTCTTACTCCAAAATTTAGGTGGCTACCCTATTCCGATATACGCTGGAATGAATGGTACATATCTTTTGGGCGTATCTGTTCTGTGTATGCATAGAAAAATGCTGATTGAAATTAACAAAATAAAAATTTGTATTACATAGAAGCGTGGCCTGTTGGAAAATATTTTTTGACCAAAGTTCTCAACAATACCTTTCATTTGATATCCATATTGCAATGTTTTAGATAAATTGTGTAGAATCGAAAAAGTGGCAACCATACACAGGAAAGCATTGTTCTTAGGAACCTCTTCTTGTTACCCATGAATAATATTTTACCCTTTTTCCAAACAAACAAAACAAAACGGCCTCGAGCTCAATAAAAATTGTTGAATATAATTGTTATAAGGCCATAAAATAACAAAAACAAAAAAAAAATATAAATAAATAAGTATGCGATTCAAAATAGGTGGAAACCGTTTTAAAAATATTTTTGAATCAGGGATATTTAAAATACCATCCATTACCATTCGCACATTATGATGTTTTAATTAATTTTTAACTAATTTCGAATAGGTGGCAATCTTATACGAGCCTTCTCGGAGATAGTGCCTATTCAGATAGCCTTAAAACCCAAAGCATAATCTGCGTACAAAATTTCATCAAAATCGTTAGAGCCATTTCCGAGAACGCTATGGACATATATATACAAGAATTGCTCGTTTAATTTAAAAAGATAATGATAAAAATGCCTTATTTGCTTTATGTTCATCTTGCATTCTTTGACTAGCTTAGACTTCTTATCAGATGATGATATAGCTAGCAGAGCCACCTGGCTGTCTAAGCAGATCACAGGACACACATATACCCAGGACTACGGCATGAAATTTATTGGTTTATCTCGCCAGCCGCAGTGATCGATTGGCACCAATCTCCTCTTCCTGCCCCCACACGGCAGTTTATTTTGGATCTGTCAGTGCAGACACAGATAGCTTCCTTATCATCAGCTTGGCCCCTTCTCCATTCTCTTCTGGATGGAAACCGCATCAGTACATTCAAGTCAAAATTTTGATTCGATACTATGTAGTCCGTGTTTTTGTTTTCTGTAGGATCAATGCTTAAGATTCAGCTATGCCCAAAGGTCTTCGTTTTTCAAAGCCCCGACTCTTTGAATTTTAATGCAGAGTACATCGCGATTTTCTTTAGGCATAGACTACTCTGAGTTATATTGATGACGACATTCAGTGCTTCTGAGGGGCAGGATCCCAATGTCCCAGTGATCCCCGAACAAGCCACTCTTTTTGGGTTATTTGGCGTCAGAGAAACGACTGGCGTGCTTTGTTGAACTCGGTCCAAACCGCTTAGGTGGTTACAGCGCCAAATAAGAAGAAGAAGTCCCAATTTTCAATTTAACCTTGGTTGCTTTTAACTGATGTTGTTGCAACATTTACACATTTTTATATCAGTTGTAAGTCTATGTACGATGGCGCCATTCCCGAATGATCTTTCATTCCAGCATTCCCGTGTCCGCAATTCGAATGCGGTGGTAATAGTTGAATTTTCGATAACAAGATTCATTGGCAATAAATCGGGAGCCTCCCTTGGGTCGGATCTCATTGCATCTGTTGCACCAACAGCAGCCGACCTCTGAAGTTTGCTGAGTTTTTAACGGCGCATACTATTCCAGTATTTTATGTTTATCAATTCGAAAACAGGAAGCTGTTAGGTCAGCTATATATAAGAGTTATCCCCGGCCAAAATCGTTAGCCCTTTAGTATGAAAATTGTACAGATTTATGGAGTCTTAAAAGTTCGTCTAAAGGTCAAAAGATTTCTGAAAAAATTTTATCTTTGCAGTCATTTTAGCTTATACCTAACTTTAGTCTGTTTACGCGAACACTAGTGCTAACTATTAACTGTGTATTTTGTTCGAAAAAAGCTAACTACTTTTGTGGGGCGATGGCCGCAAAAAAGTCAGACCTGCAGACCTCTGCATTACATGTCAACTAACTTGTAACTAACTACTTTTGGACATAAAATATCAATAAGAAAAACAAAATATTTTTTTGTTTTTTTTACTTTTTTATTTACTTATTTATTTACTTTATTTTATTAAATTTCATATTTGTTTACATATTCTGCTCTGGGGGCCCCATATTCGAACACCGTCAGACATAACTTCAAAATGATAGTATAAAATTTCGATCTTCCTTTTATTTGTCCTGAATATGAAAAAGAATCTGCGAAGTTCAGAAAAAAAGTGTATTGAAAGTAATTTTTGTATGAGGATATTTAATAGAAACTTGTAAAGAAAACCAACTCCCGATTGCGTCTGCATGACTCCTGCACGACTTTACAATTCACTTTAAATTGGTTTTGTCATAGCTAATTAAAAGTGAGGTATTAATCGAAATCTCGCCAAAAAGCTAACTATAAGTTGGTTAGTTTTAACAATTGATAATTTTTCACTGCAGGGTATTTACAAAAAAAAAACTAAAACAAACGATTAATTTCCGAGCAAAAAATAAAACCCTAAAAATAATGATTATTTCCTGAGCAAAAAATAATAGTAATAAATAAAACTCAGAAAGTATTTAGTAAACTTGATATTTTAAGTAAAAATTAATAGTAAAAATCAGTGGCGCTGAAGGTGTTCCGAGTAACCAGAAGTAGGTTATTTTACTCCTTATGCAAGTAGCATTTCGTTTTCAGTGTGATTTTTCAGTTGAAAGTTCAAATATAATCGTTATTTGCCGTCCCTGGCTTTTGCATTAAAAAAAAACCTATGTATTTTCGGACCACCCTAATGTATATACAAATACCTTATAATATCATTCAAGTTCCGAATTTTTCACACAATTTGTAAGAGGCTTCATTTGCTTTTTGCGGTAAAGCTGCCCCCGAAAAAAAATTTCTGACTGCGCGACTGTCCTTGAGAACGGTTTTAGGGTGATACTAACTCAAATGAGAATATTCGTAGCTTTCGAAATTGGGCTTTAGTATTAGCAATTACTTCTTTAGCTATCCAATTTGATACTAATATATACATATTTTGCCCTTCTTATCCAATCCCCACTTCCCCTGAGTTATCGTTTTTAGAGCTCGATTGAAATTTTAAGATAAACTCTTCCGCATGTAGCCGTTCTCACACTTCAGCTAAGAAACGATAAGCAAAAAACACACAAAAACAGCACATAAACCTCGTCACTTGTCGACATGAATCCGTCGGAAAACCGCATTTATGAGAATAATAAAAGACATTCCAATAACAACAACCGCAATATTATTGGACACAGTTGCAGGTCGAAAATTGTGGAACCGAACAAGAACTGGTTGAAAGCAACTCGAACGCTGTTAGCCGCCACTTAGCAATAACGGTGAAAAATAGTGTAATTTTTGTGGTCGGTCGCCAACCGACCGGCCATGCGAACAAACCAACACAAGAAAACTTAAATTTAGCCAACAAAGTTAGCAACACAAAAATCAAAAAAAGAAGAAAATAAAAAATTGAATTGAAACACGAATTTCCTGCTTAACAGCAACCGCTTGCTTGAGTTGCCACAGAATGTTGCAGCTGCACTGCCAGTCAATTGAGTGCAGCCAGCAGTGCGGTAAGTAGCATACTTACATAAATAAACCAGGCAAAAAGAGAAAATTCACAGCGCAAAAGCATTGCAACAATTCCAATTGTTGTTATTGTTGCAGCGGCGCGGCACAAATTCCAACGTGCAACTTGCAATGCACTCGCCGGCGAACTGGATGCGGGGGGGGCGCGTAGGACGACAGCGGTAGTGAGGTACGTGAGCAGACAGGTTGCTGCAGCCGCCACTCTGATTTGGTGGCCAAGGCAAGTCGACAAGGCTTGGCTGCAGCATTCATTGCAACAATGCGCAATGGCGGCGGGCGACGGGCGTCGGGCACCGTACGGCCAACATGCAACACAGCGGGTTAGTTTTTGCCCGCATGTTGCACTTGATGTCGTTTAATTGCTGGTTTGACTACATTTGCGTTGCCAAGCCAACTAACTGATCGCAGGCGCGCGCGCGCGCACTCTCGCATCGCCTTGCCTGTTTGTGGCATGCTGCAGAAACTCGTTTTTCCAGCACTTTTTTCCATCCAGCCAACTGCGGTGCTTGCACATTTGGCCATGGCACTGACTGTGAATGCCACTACATACATAGTTTATTGCAAGAATTGTCGCTGCTGCCGCCACCGTTTTCCTACGACTTGTTAACGCTGCCAGCCATTTGCTTGTGGTAATTTTTTTTTTTTAGTAGAAGCTTCGGTGGCTTTGACTGCAATTTGTTGTGTGCAAAATTAATTGAATTGCGTTATTAGTTCTCATATTTTACACTTGTGGAATTTGATTTTAGGCATGCCACATGTTGCAGCCACCGCCGTCACATTAATTGCAACATTAAGCTAATTTATATAAAAAAAAAATTTAAACAAGCGGCAAATCAGCTGCACTTGATAGTAGTTGGTTGAATAAGGAAAATGAATTAGCAACAAGAGTTTACGGGATGTACATAGCTCAGTGGTTAACGCTTCTGACTTTGAACATCGAATTCGCAGGTTCGATCCCTGCTGAAGTCTAGAAAAAGAAGTCTGATGAGGAGATGTGGTGATCTCCGAAATAGTGCTATAACTTCTACCGCTTAGACTTTGTTGCTTTTTCAATTTTTCCTAATAAACAATCGTGGTACAAAGCTCAATTAAAATATTAAAAATAAAATGTTAACAAGCCACAATAACATTGACAAATACAAAATTTCTTCGACACTATGCCCAACCTGATTTTCAGGTTGCACTTTTAACTTTAAAATGAAATTTAGGGGAATTTTTGGAGGTTATGCTTAACAAGGATATGGTAATTTTCATAAACATATCTATCATAAAGTCATGAATTTGCCTATCAGTTTAAGCATTATTACAAAGTAGGGAGTATTTTCACCGTTCGACTTCATTAACATTTTTCTTTCGTTTGAGGATCGATCCGGCCTAATGTATGTCTTGCTTTTTCATAAGACATTGCACTTCAAGAGGTGTAGTTTGAGTTAGAGTTTCTATTAAAATTTGGAAGATGTCAATGGTTCCTAAATACAGCCATTAATGAGCTCTTTAACATTGCGTCACAGGGCGTATGCGTAACATTTTCTTATCATAGACAATAGATTTCTGCTAGTCCTAAAAAAAGCATCGCAAGATAGAG
>NW_016162594.1:0-1712 GCF_001687245.7 Rhagoletis zephyria
CTCTAGCGATGCGTTTCGATAACTTTTCGAATGCGTTTTGGAAAAGCATTCTTTGTGAACATTTTGTAGTTCGGCGTTATGGGACATTATACTTTGTACGTATGCAAAGCAATTGACATTTTGGAAGTCAGCCTTTCTGTCAAGTGTAAATAAATGCTGTCACTCCAAGAATGATAGAATACAAGATTGCGCCAATGAAAAAGGATTTTTGAGCGTAATTTTTGCGTGACGTCATCTTGGTGCAATTGCGAGAGAGAAATGCCAAAACGCATATAAAAATATGTAAACAATGCAGAAAAATGTGTTAATTTTAATATTACATGGCCCAATTTTGCAGGAATCTTACTAATATTATAAATGTGAAAGTTTATATGTTTGGATGTTTGGGAAATCATCACGCTGAAACGACTGAACAGATTTGCATGAAATTTTGTACGGAGATAGCTTAGGGGCCGGATTGGTTAATAGGCTATTTTTTTAAGAGTTGCCACCTGTTAAAAAAGTTTAATTCAGTTAATACGCGGAAACGACTAAACGGATTTGCATGGAATTTTGCAGGCAGATAGCTTATAACCTAAAGTGGAAAATAGGCTAATTTTTTGGAAGAGTTGCCACCTGTTAAAAAAGTTTAATTCAGTTAATACGCGGAAACGACTAAACGGATTTGCATGGAATTTTGCAGGCAGATAGCTTATAACCTAAAGTGGAAAATAGGCTAATTTTTTGGAAGAGTTGCCATCTGTTAAAAAAGTTTTAATTAAATTAATACGCGGAAACAACTGAACAGATTTGCATGAAAAGTTGCACACAGATAGCTTATGACGAAGACTGGAAAATAGGCTACTTTTTAAGAATTGCCACCTGTTTGAAAATGAAATTTTGCTCAAAGATGGTTCATGACCTGGATTGAAAAATAGGCTACTTCCTTAACCGGTTTTCCGATCAGAACAAAATTTGGTACACTTACTACGGATTTCGGAAGGATGGTCTTAGACTGAAAGTAAGTCCGATAACTCAAGGCCCCTTCCATACAGATTGGAATTTTCATATTACATACATATCTCTGGAAGTATTTGTGGGAGAGAACTGAAACTTGGTACAGTGATATGTATGTGAAATCAATGTTGGCATTAATCGATTGATGTTTTAATCAGTTAGTTAATTCCATTAAATTCAATCTGATTACAGTTAATCATGATTAATTTTAATCTGACTAAACAGTTAATCATAACCGCGATTAAAAAATTAATTTTTAATCATTAACTCTTAATTTGATCAAGTAGGTTTGGTGATTAATTAAGTTATGCTGGAATTTCCCTGTGCACACCAAGCAAGTTAATCCGGTATGGATAAGTCGGTTTTCCTCTTCAATCTAAGCAATTTGGTGTGCATTTTCATTAAGTATATACCAACAAACGTTTTAAAAACTAGGTTTGTAAAAGTTCCCAGTTTATGTATTACTAATAACAATAATTATAATTTTTTTTATATTATGTACTTTTTATAAGCGTAAAACACAAAATAATTACTACAGCTGGTGTTTGGTTTCAAACTCGGACAAACTAGAAATATGAATCAGATTATATTTTTAGTTGGATTAACGATTAATGTTTTAAATTAATTAAACGTAATCGCAGCCAGCGATTAACGATTAAAAAAATGTTATCATTAATCGTACAGTTGATTACGACTAATTAATTTTAATCGTCAAA
>NW_016162594.1:4705-16903 GCF_001687245.7 Rhagoletis zephyria
ACGCCGTCCCCGATGTCGGTTTCAGCTATCCTTGTGTTGAGTAACCTGACTATCCACCTACGGATGGTTGCCTGCACGTAACGTTTTTCAAGCGCCCGGTCAACACTTCCATGAGAGGTGTTGCCAAACGCCCCCTCAACTGTCTCCCCACACTCAAGAGCACCTTGTATTTCCGTGGACAGGGCGTATAGTGCAGTGTCCGTGGACCTGCCCACTCTGTAGGCATGTTGGTCGGGGTGCAAAGGCGCTGCATTAAGGGTGTTGTTCCTAACTTCATGGTCGATGACTTTCTCCATTGCTTTTAGCAGAAAGGAGGTAAGACTTATCGGCCTGAAGGACTTAGCGAGAGAGTAGTCTCTCTTACCTATCTTCGGGATAAATATAACCCGAGCCCTCTGCCACGCCTCGGGGATGTGGGCAAGCGCTAAGCTCGCCCGCATGATGTTGACGAGGTGTGGCAGTAGGAACTCCTTACCTTGCTTCAGCAACACTGGACTGGTGCCATCCACCCCAGGGAGTGGCCTCCGGGAAGTGGGCCGAGAGCAGGGCAAGCGCCCTCTCTTTTTCGTTCCCTGAGTAGGTACCATTAGCTAGCCGGATTGCTAGTTTGGTGTCAGTATGATCCCTCTCCAGGGCCTTATGTAGTCTAGCGGCTGCAGGAGTCGATGTGATGTCCTCACAGAACTTCCTGAAGCTGCCCCGTTTGGCCTTCCTGATCTCTGTACTGTAATTAGTTAAACTGGCTGAATACTCCGCCTAAAGCCCTGTACGCTTTGCCCTATTAAAAAGTTTCCGTACCTGCTTTCTGAGCACCGATAGCTCCCGAGACCACCAGTTGGGCTGAGCCTTCCCTTTTGGTTTCGCCTCAGGGCAGCTGGAGTGAAAGGCATCCATTATGGCGCCATTCAGTTCGTTAACGGTGTTCTCTAACCTCATATGATCGACGTGCCTGTTCTTGGACTGTATTTCAGTCAAGTTTGGTTTTAAATTTTCGCTGTATCGCTCCCAGTCAGTTTTCCTGGGGTTTCTAGTTGCTCGGTTTGTTCTCGACTCTGCTCCCAGCACAAATTGGATGATCCTGTGGTCCGATAATGAAGGTTCCGACGATACCCCCCATTGGGTGACCAGAGGACTAGCCAGTCTGTTGCTGAGCGTAACTTCCAGTACCTCTTTCCTAGCCCTCGTGACAAATGTCGGTGTTTGGCCAACATTGTGGATGCTAAGTTCCTCGCTTAAAATGTACTCTAAGAGACACTCACCTCTGCGATTTGTGTCCGTGCTGCCCCATTCAACATTATGGGCGTTCGCATCGCACCCCACTATAAGGTGGAGCCGTCTCCTCCTGCAGTACTCCACTAACCTCTGTACCTCTTGTGGTGGGGCATAGCTGCTGTCTCCCGGAAAATAGGCCGCAGCGAACACCACCTCTACGTTGCTATCGCAAATGGTCAGCGACGTCTGCACTGCGACTAGGTCCTGTGTTAAAATTCTGTAATGCAAAAGTAATCAATATTTTCTTTAAGCACTACACACGCTCTGGACCTTTCACAGGAGAGGTACCAAATTACCTTGTTCCTTTTAGGGTTGAGGCCCCTCACCTGGCCTCTGTAGGTCCACGGCTCTTGGATCAGTAGGATGCCCAGCTGGTGATGACCGCCGAAGCAGCCACCGCGTGATGCAGGTTGACCTGGGCTACTGCCAAGTGTCGGGATTTCATAGGTGGAGCTGGTCAAGGTCGGAGAGCTGTAGTTCGCTCTCGTTCCGCTTGTCAAGCTCTAGTCGCCTCAAGTCCATACCTGATAGCAGCTTCTGCGTTGAGGGCACGTGTTCCGCTGAGGTAGTGGTAGCGGTAGGCCCGAGCGTGTTTGCAGGAGCTGGTGTTACTGCGAGGAGTGGCTCCTCCGCCGGTAAGCCCGAGGTCGACTCGGCCGTCTGGGCAGCAGAGGAACCGGCGACCGCGTCGATTTGAGTCTCCTGCGACTCCGACTCCGAATCCTTGCTGCCTGTCGCCTTTTGTCTCCACGGTCTCACCGTGACGAAGCTGAACCTATAGTTCAGGTTGAAGCCAGCCCTCTTTATACTGACGTAAGACTCCTCATCAATGCCTAGGAATAGCCTGAGCCCGTTATCCTCAGTGGTGCTGGACACTACTTTTCACGCAGAAATGTGGATACCCTCGTTCAGCGCCTTTAGTAGCCCCAGCGCAAACTCGGCAGATTTGTCGGCGCTACTTGGGAGGAACACCGTAATGTTATGCACCGGAGGGATTTCGTCCCCTCTCTTCGTGCACATCCCGGGTCCCTTGCAGCCCTCAAGTGCTGGCGCCTTCTCCGCCAGCCAGGTTGCTGTTTTCTCGTCCCAACGAGACCAACTTTTGAATACCTCTTCAATGATGGCATCTTGGAACCTGGTTAAGTCCTCTGGGCTCAAGGCAGCAGCAGGCTGCTGAGTGGCGCCCTCCTGCACCTGTTCCTGCCCGGCCGGCCCAGCCATGCTCTTAGGCCATAAATTCGGAGTAGGTGGCTGATCCCGCTGCCGTTTGGTGCTTGGTGTCTCAGGCGGAGTAATTTGATTGCTCCCTCTCTTGACTGCGCCCCCTTTGTTATGGCCAGGGGGTTCCCCGCTTCTCCGCCATCCGGCGGGGGCGGGTCTGTGCTGCTGTGGTTGCTGTGTCCCGCTTCTCTGCTTTGCAGCAGGCGCGGGTATGTGTGCCTGCTTATTGGGCCCGCTCTTCCACCTATCGGCAGGTGCGGGTTTGTTGCCTTTACTGCTACGCTCTTTCTCGACCTCCATTCTGACGCAGGCCATGGCTCTGGCCTCAACTGGGGGCTTGCCCTGTTCCAGGTACAGGAGGTACCACTTGACCCCGGAGCCGCTCAAACCTTCGCGGTGTCGGTCGTCCAGAGCCCCTGGCGGACCTGGCAGAAGCATCGGCGGAGGTTTGGCCCTCCGGTTTTCTTCGTCTACTGCTTCTGCCATCCAGACTCGTCAGATGTGGCGTAGGCGTTGCTGCTGGGGACCTGTGTCTACCTTTCCCAATCCGGTGACCGCTGTCAGAGCGGCGCCGACTCTTTGAGCGCTCCCGGATTTTTGAGCGGTGACGACTCGTTGAGCGCTCCCAGCTCTTTGAGCGGTGACGACTCTTAGAGCGGCGCCGACTGCTTGAGCGATGCCGACTATTGAAGCGGTGACTGCCCTCGGTACGGTGGCTGCTTTCTGATCTTGCTGTTTCTGTGTGCCTGAAAAGAGAACTGCCGGACCGGTGTTGCGGTNAGCGGCGCCGACTCTTTGAGCGCTCCCGGATTTTTGAGCGGTGACGACTCGTTGAGCGCTCCCAGCTCTTTGAGCGGTGACGACTCTTAGAGCGGCGCCGACTGCTTGAGCGATGCCGACTATTGAAGCGGTGACTGCCCTCGGTACGGTGGCTGCTTTCTGATCTCGCTGTTTCTGTGTGCCTGAAAAGAGAACTGCCGGACCGGTGTTGCGGTCGATCTAGTTCGGCAGATGAATCATACAAATCTAACACATCTTGATTTGCGCAAGTACCTTTTTTGCCCCTTGTCTTGCTACAGGACGCCTCTGCACTGTTAAGTTGGATTTTTGAAAAGGTGGCTACCCTTATGAAAGACTTCAGTTTTATTCAAAACTTAAAACTAAAGGTTTCTTAACAATATTTTGTTTGACAACCATATTTTAATTCTTCAGATGGCTTGCGTATAATTAATTTAAATTTTACTTTTCAAGCAGGTGGCAAGCCTTTTTAAAATATATTAAACTACAGCTTTTTTAAGCCTCTTGACATCCATTTTTTAAATATAATTTCCAAATAAATAACTCCCTTAATTGAAGTTGAATTAGATTTTTTAAAAGATGGCAGCCCCATCCATGACTAGAGAATGATGTTATATATCTCCATACCAAGTTCCAGTAATCTACCAAAAATATTTCCTGAGAAATGCAGTATGAAAAATTCCGTTTGTATGGGAGGTGCCAACGCCCTCTTGCCTAATTGAGATTAAATGTATCCTATATTTTAAGTTGGGATAAATAACAGCAGCGTACAAAATTGCATGATGATCGGTTGAATAGTTAAAGCGTGAAAGCGTAGCAAACAAACAAACTCACTTTCGGATTTATAATATTAGTAAGGATGTGATAATGAAAAAAAGAACGATACGGGCACCTCTTAACAAAGATTTCGATAAAATTAACAAAGCCATCGTCACGACTTGATGAAAGACCATCCTTAAGGAGGACTCCAATTCTCCACCTTGGTGAACGTAAGTTCCGCAGGGCTATCACTGCTGTTGCAGCTCGCTTCGTACCGGCAGGATGCATTACGGACCCCCGTCCAAACTTCCCTGCTGAAGCGGCTGTTCTAGCCGATGAGCGTGACAACCTTCGTCAGGCCGATCACGGAAATCCCCGTATCAGGGATCTTAACGCGGAGATTCGGCAGCTTGTGAACGTACATAAGCGGAAATAGTGGGAAGAGCATCGGAAGACTTGTAACTTCGCCTCTGGTGTGAGTAGGCTTTGGTCAACCGTGAGGTCACTGTCCAACCCGACGAAGCACGACGAGATGGTCGAAATTTCTTTCGGAGACTATGCTTCGTCGGACCCGGAATGATGCGCGAGCTATTTTAGCCGGCAGTTCATACTGCGTTGGACCACGCTACTAGAAGACATAGAGGCCTACCCTCTTCCACAGAGGCTCAAACGGTGGTCAGCGAATTACCTTAGTGGTCGACACTCGTTGGTAATGTTTTGATACAAATCGAGTAAACCCAGAAAAATAAAACAGGGGGTTCCACAGGGTGGTGTCCCTTCCCCATTACTGCTTAACTACTACATTTCAAAGCTCCCCCAACCACCAGAGGGAGTCTCGATTGTTTCTTATGCCGACAATTGTTCGATAATGGCGTCTGGGAATGGAATTGATTACTTGTGTTCGAAAGTAAACGGGTATCTCTCTAAGCTTTCTCGCTTCTTCACTGCTAGGAGGCAAACCCTCTCCTCTACAAAATCCTCTGCGACCTTGTTCACCACCTGGACGAAGGAGGTCAGACTACCGCTGGGAATTCACGTCGATGATACACCAATTCCGACGGTGAATAACCTCAAGATACTCGGAGTAGCCTTCGCCAGTCTGCTCTCCTTCTCTGGGCACGCAACCGCTATTGTCAACAAAGTACAGAGCCGCAACAAGGTCCTCAACTCGCTAGCCGGCAGTACTTGCGGCAAAGAAAAAGAAACGTTGCTGGAGACATACAAGGCAATAGGCCGGCCGGTTTTAAATTTCGCAGCACCAGTGTGGTCGCCGGGAACTAGTAGGACGCAGTGGACGAAGCTACAGACAACACCAAACACTGCCTTTAGGACAGCGACTGGATGCCTTCTGATATCGTCAGAACACCACCTACACGACGGGGCGAAAATGATCCCTATAAAGGAGCATAAATGTATCTACACACCTATGCGATTCTGTCGGTGCGAATCTGTTCCGACAAACAACAACAATGCCGACCATAGTTTTAAATTATTAATTCGAACATTCACAGTTCTTCTTTTGGTCGTGCCGAAATCGCAGACTCCGCGTTTTGAGAACGAAAAAGGTCAATTGAAGTATTTTGCAATATTAAATCAAAATTGAACGTAAGAAAACAAAACATATTTGATGTAGAAAAGTTAAGAAAATTTTTTTTTTATTTTATTTTTTTTTGTCTATAAATTGACATTTTTTAGTGCGGTAAAATCGCACAGATGTGTGCGTACTTGCGTTTTCGAAGAAGTAACGTATGTAGCATTAAAAACGGTGCGGGTTCGTTGCGGCAGAATCGCATAGGTGCGTGGAGGCCTTAATACAATTCTCTGCAAGCAGCTTCTAGTTGGGAGCCACAGATGTGGTCACCCAAATAGACAACTGCTTGCAGAAGAGCCCTCGCCCAGGCACGTCAGGAGGCATCTCTACGAACTGGCGGACGAAGTCCAGAGGTCCATTAAGCATCCCCTGGACCCGTCAGCATATCGACAGGCCCTGAACGGCATTCACAGGGAAACAGTCTCGAGTTATGTAGACTCCAGATCTGTGAACGCCGTTTTAGGCGCACAACCACCGGTCATCGACGAGACGGAGCTTCATCTGCCTTGGGAGACAAGAACCACAATAGCCCAACTTCGCTCTGGCTACTGCAGCAGGTTCAGAGTAGACGCAGATATGCCATATGAGTATCCGACATGCGGAGAGAAACCCCACGACTCGAAACATCTCTTCGTATGCCCGGAAAACCCGACAACACTAACGCCTTTGTGCCTGTGGACCGAGCGGCTGCACGCTTCCTGGAGCTTCCGTTAGTGACGACAACGACTGAGATATTAACCGATCTGGGCAGGGTTGTTGTAGCCGCTACAACAACAACAACAGGACTCCAATTCACAAAGATTTTCCTTGTTCGATTAACATTTAGTGAAACTGAAAAATAAAAAATCGTTAAAAATTACGTAACATAACTTGTATGTATCAGGAGGTCTAATGCATAATAAAATCAAAATTCGTTGTTGGCCAAGAATCCGCTAGAGAAGTATATACATATATATGTATAGATTTTCAATTTGAATTGAGTTCCGTCACGGATGCCGTGATTCGGGCTCTAACAATTACTCTCCACTTCAAAATTGTTTGATTAAAATTAGATTTGAAATGCTTGAACTTTGCCCTTCATTTGGCAGTCTCCCACAAAAAATGTATCGCAAACGAATAATATTTACATAAACAGCTGATAGAGATGCAATTTCACTTTTAAATTGGTTAGGGTAACTTTTCATTTGTATTTTAGTTGTGTTCGATGACTAAATATGTATACACAGCGCTCATTTAAATCTCTTTGCCTTCTTTCCGAAAAATATTGGTAGATTTTCAGCCTTTGTTGGCAAAAATTTTAGAAAATAATACAGCTAATATTTTGGTAGACCTACCAATAAAGTAGTAAAGTCCGTGCACTGACTTGGCTGTACAATGCATCGACACCAATTTCTGGTTAGAACTGTCTTCATTTTTACTATGGGAGCATATAAAAACTGTGACCTTTAAAGCCGGCTTTCTCGCGTCTTTGATTTTTTAGATTATTGCACGCAGAAAATGAGCGATACATAATGACCATTATTTGATACTCAAATCGTGCTCCTTATTCAATTTTTAAAAACTTTAAAAAGTATACAAAATCCGGGAAGAGCTCGGTCATTTGGTACTATGTTGTATAAGGCACGGTGCACGATGCGATCCGCGATGCGATATAAAATGCGCGCAGTGCACATTAGGCATGGTGCGCATTAGTGCGATACGATATGCCATGTGATACGCGATACGATATGCGAGGCGATATGAAATGCGCACAGTGCACATTAGAGCGATGCGATATGCGATGCGACATGCGATGCGACAGTTCGGCGGTAGTTTCCCATGAGCTCTCTCAACCAGTGTTGCCAGGTCTTCGGCATGAGAAAACGTCGCTCTTGGTCTGAAAAAACGTCATTTCCTACCCAAATACGTCTTTTTCAAATGTATGCACACAGAATTGTTCTTATTAAACTTTTATTGTAGACAAAGGTACATAGGTATATATGTAAGGTATATTATTCGACAGAGCACATTTAAAATTCATTGTAAACTGGTTTGAGATCGTTAATATAAAAATCATTTTATACATACACTTGTGATCAGCTGATTAAGTCATCACTATTTTGATCGATTGTGGCTGTTTTGCTTTTGTTTATTTAATGTTTATTATTTTTCCATAAAAACCTAGCTCATTATATAACAAACGAAATATAAATCCACATTTCATTTGTGCAAAAATTATAAGAAACCTGCAAAGTTTCAGCTAGATTTTCAACTTTTTATTCGGATTTTTAAGAATTTTTTTGAGTATGCAGTTTGATAGCCCATTATTTTCCAGGGTAATAATGTGCAAGTTTTAAGTTGCTAAAGAATCGTGTTGATTTTTAATATATTTTTTTTCTCTTGTAGATATTTGGTTAGGTGGTCGGTTGTCGAAAATGCTAAATTACGTTCTGCTAAGAAGGAACATAGCAATATTTCAGCCTTTTTTGCGTTCATTACATTTTGAATGAAGTTTTAAGTCACCTACTTTTTTCTGATTTTTTATGCTGCTACAGCTTTTTTGGTGCTTTTGCGAGCGCGCCTGTTGCAATAGATCAGCTCTTCCTGATTTGGCTTTTAATGTGCAACTGCAAACATTGCAATAAGCCTCGTAACCTCAAGTGTTTACAAAACCAGCCTTTGAACGCGGGATCCTTAGTCCAAGAATCCAAAAAAAATGCGCGTACGCTTGGTTTGCATCGTATTTAAGTCATTTGTGTACAAAGGATAAATATCTTTTGAAGAAGCTGCTGCAAAAAACAAAGCTTGTTACGATTTATTAAGAAAATAATTCAAAATCAGTTCTACTTACAAGATTTAGTAACAGAGAAAAATTATTTGGAAGGTAAAAAACGTCATTTTTTGCACAAAAAACGTCCGAACGTCAACAAGATACAAAAAACGTCCAAATGACGTTAAAAACGGCAACCTGGCAACGCTGCTCTCAACACCAGGCAAAATTTAAAGAAATGTATCGAATAAGTCCAGATAGTTTTCGGTTGCCAGAACAATTTGTCTCAGCTACTTTAACGAAGCAGGACACGAAATTTCGATTCGCAATTTTATCATCCGAGAAGTTACTGATCACATTAAGGTAGCAAAAATATTGCTACGCTTCTAGCAAAAACTAAGAAATATCTAGAAATACGCAAAAAAGCAATTTTACTATAAACCAAAGAAATTCATTGACTGGCATTGAGCCAAAAATTCAGGGATTTTCATGTATGTACATACATATGTATATATGTACATGTATATATCTACATATGTACAATATGTGGCCAATAAATTACGAACTGTATTCAGATGTTTATATTTTCAAGTTTATCTTTTTTTTTTTTTAATTTATAGCCCATTAAATTTCAGTGTAATAAAGTGCACAAAGAGCACAACGCACATTCGTTACATCCCCGGGAACGACAACGTAGCGGCAGATACACTATCACGTATAGACGCCATAAACACACTGTGCTCGACTGACTTTGCCAAGCTTGCAAAGAGTCAGCAGACCGATTAAGAGTTTCAGAGTTCACTTAATTCAAAGTCAAGCCTAACATTTAAACCTTTTATGATTCCAGTCACAGACATCGAAATATCTTGCGACGTGAGCACCGGTAGAGCCCGACCATACTTAACTCCTTCCTTTCGCAGACCAGCCTTCGACTCCATACACAAAATGTCTCACACAGGCGCTGCCAAAACTACCAAACTGATTGCTGAGAAGTTCGTATGGCGTGGTGTTCGAAAGGATTGCCGCTTATGTTCCAGAAGTGCCAAAGTACAGCGCCATAACCGAGCACCGCTGTCAACGTTCATGTTGCCGGAACAAAGGCTGGACCACATAAACATGGATATCGTCGGACCATTTCCACCAGTATCGATACCCCTTGATACTGTCTCACGATAGTCGACCGGTACCCCCGTTGGCTGGAGGCATATCCGCTGCAAGACATGACGGCGGAGATAATTGCTTTTAATTTTTACACACACTGGGTCGCTAGATTTGGAGTCCCGAGTAGAGTGGCAACTGACCTGGGCAGGCAATTTGAGTCTGCACTCTTCCGAGAACTATTCAGACTTCTAGGCATAAAACACCTACGTACCACCGCGTATCACCCAGCGTCAAACGGGCTTATCGAGCGTTGGCATAGGTCCTTAAAAGCAGCGTTAAAATTCCACATGACGGATAACTGGGTCGAAGTGATTCCAATTATTCTTTTAGGATTCCGTTCATCGTGGAGAGATGACCTGAAAGCTACACCCGCACAGATTGTTTACGGTAGCACGCTACGATTACCTGGCCAATTATTTTCCGAAGAACACGCGCCTAACATCAACGAATGCGACTTTGTTGAATACGCGGATGCATGCAGTCTTTGAAGCCATCTCCCACAACAAGCAACTCAGCGCATTTGCAATTTGTGGAAAAGTCAGAAGCGTTAAACACTGAGTTATGCACACCCCGTAAACTCGTGTTGCTCATTCATTTTCTTATTCAACCTACTGCTATCAAGTGCAGCTGATTTGCCGCGTGGTTGTTGTTGTCAATTCTATACATGCATTTGCTTTCTTGTATAGTTTCAGGCAGGCTCTTCCTAAACTATGTATTCGTCATCGTTATTGTGGCTTATTAACATTTAATTTTAATATTTTTATTGAGCTTTGTACCACGATTATTTTACTAGGAAAATGGAAAAGCAACCAAGTCTAAGCGGTAGAAGTTATATACTTTGCAATTTTTATTGCCGAAAGTGATTTCTGCAAATCTGCAAAAACTACTTTCTGACTGTTAACACGGGAAAGTAGACTTTACATTTCGAATTTTGACAGCAAAATGCGTAGAAAAAGAGCTAGCATTGCCACGTTGAGCCACTCCTTTAGTCTGGTAAACTATGTTTATCCACAGCTGATTCGTAGCTTTTCCTATAAAAAAAGTAAATTGTAACAAAAAATTGAAGGAATTTTATTTACTCAAATGCGTTATGCCTTTCGGCAGCGGCCGGATTTAAAATTGGATGAATATCGTACAGCTGATTGCAGTTTACCAACTACCAGAAATATTATCAAACGATAATTCAGTAACCGCTAAAGCGATACTAAAATAATATTACACAAACAAAATACATGGGGGAAAATTTACCGCAAAACTCCACATGCAAACACCGATGGCCTACCAACTGTCATTTTGACGAGCCGTATGATTGCAAGTTTTTGTGTATGGGCACTGTGACGTCATGATATGTATAAGCATTTGCCGCATGACGCCGCCAGACAACATTTTCCAAGTTTCGGTGGTTAAAAACATTTAAACATCAAAAAACTTGCTAGATAACTTCCTGAAACGTTATCATAAATAATGCAATAGGGAACAGATTCTTATTTTGATTTAATATTAATATTTCATCGATGTTACCACCAGCACGCTTTCTTTCAAGTGAAAATATGGCTGTCAAACTATCAAATTGCCTGCAATAGGTGTCAAACAATAAGCGCTGACATATATGTTGTTATGTGATAGTAGTCGATGTACACTAAAGTCAACCCCTTTCAAGTTTCAATACACTCACAGTTACCAATACTGAAAAGTGTGAGTGTATTGAAACTTGAAAGCAAGTTCTTGATACGTGTACCGTCACGGTATTTTTTAATTTTAAGAGCAAAAATTGTCCAACACTAAACACTATGTGATAACAACTACGGAAACGATATCGAACCGAAACTGTCGATATAGTACTCATTTACGTATCGCTGTAAAAATATCGGGCTGCAAAAATATCGTAATAAAAAGACTCGATATTCCAAATATCGATACAAAATTCAAAAAATTAAATCTGAATATTGGAGTCATTTTCTATTAAAGAATTAACAGTTTGCACTTTAATAAGTACATCACTGAAGGCGACATACCAACCTAAGATAGTTCACATTTCTGCGCTTTAAAGCTCAAAATATATCGATATTGCTTTACATATAAATTCCAAAGTAAGTAAGGTTATAGTACGACGTAGATTTGCAAGAAAAGGAATGTTTAAAGACAATATTAAGAACAAAACTTTCCATATAAATTTTGGTAAGGGCAATATTTCAAATATTACTACAAAAAGTTTTATACAAATAGTCTTGCCGTTGTGAGGACTAAATGTTCAACAAGAAATTTAGCCCACACAAGCAATACGACACCGCAGAACAGCCAGTCAAGCAACACAACTCATAGCAACACAACTCATAGCAACACAACTCGTAGCAACACCCGACAGCATCTTTGTGACCATGACAACGAAACATCACACAGCAACATGTGGCTGCACGACCACGCAACATCAAGCACGCAGCCCATAAAATATAGAGCACAGCCAGAAAACAGGCAGTCAGCACGGAGCTGTGGTCGCGAGTAAACGACTACAATTGCAGGGAGCGATAGCTTGTGAGTGGTACGCACACACCACAAGACATCACCTTTCAAAGGTAGAAAACCATATTTCGTAGTGAGAACTACCGCTGAATGGAGCGATTGCTTGTGAGTGGTACACACACACCAC
>NW_016162594.1:22562-41942 GCF_001687245.7 Rhagoletis zephyria
AGCGCAACTCACATTGTAGGAGCGCTATATACCGACGCGACCAGAGCACCGCTTACCGACGTTTGCAGCGCGCCACTCAGCGGCGTGAGCAGAGCGCTGCTCACCAGAACTGAAGCCACGCCACTACCGCCTAACGGGACAAGAAGCCGTTACCCAGCCACTGCAAGTGACGCCACCAAATTTTGCCAAGTGTTATTTGTTATATGTTCTTTATAGAAATTAAGAAAATTAAATTAATAAAGTGCGATTTACCAGAGCCCCGAAACTACAAATTTATTGTAACGAACCCTGGACACGGCGAGTATACCCCAGCATTGTAGAAGAAGCGGCGGGGCGATAAAACGCTTCGTTACACCGTATTCCCAGAGTTTTAAATTTTGACGTTTTCATTTTATTTTCTTATAATTTGGGCTCAAAGCGCACAAAGTGTTCCATGTATAGAATTCTTAAAAATCATTATTTTACTATCGGAAAACCCTGTTTATCTGCAGGAGATTCCCAATAATAATAACCAACTGTTTATTTAACTATTTTTTCATCGCAACTATAATTTATAGGTCCGCCAGAATCCCAAAAAAACTCGAAAAATGCAATGAGGAGACCAATAAAAAATCGTGAGTATTTAAAAATGGTTAAATAAACAATTGGGTATTATTATTGGAAGTCTCCTGAAGAGACCCAGAGTTTTCCGATCGAAAGATATTGATTTTCAAGAATTCTATACCATTTCTACGAAAAGTTAATTTATTCCCATAAAAAAATACATGGAAAACTTTGAGCGCTTTGAGCGACCCCTAAATATGTTTTGATTTCTAAATAAAAAATTGGGGTATACTTTTTTTGATATAGAACAATCCTAGGGGGTGAGAGCATAACACTTCCGACTTTACTGTTTTTGGACCATCCTTGTGGAAGAAGTCGGTGTATTTAAAGAAACAATTAATAAAAATCAGTGTATTCAATTTGTATATAAAAAATGAGCAAAAAAACTTGTTTAATGCTATGTGGATAGAGAAGAAAATATTTGAGACCAGTGCGCTTAGGCCGGCTGTGGATTCAGTGACTACAGTGCTGAAATACAATGCAAAGCCAAGGTGGGACTCCAGCAGATCCTAGGAACGGAGCCAGAAGGACCAAACGGTGCTGAGGAATTTGTTCCTAGCGACAAGACCCCGATAAAAAAGAATTGTCTGAGCTCAGTAGCTCTGAAAAATCTTGCGAAATTAAGTTAATATCGGCAATATATTTTTACAAATAAAAAAATACATAAACAAAATCGAATTGTATTTTTAATTTCGTCTCATGTATTTTTGGATATTTCGCTGCCATCTATTCACTAATTTATCAATTATTTAGAAGTTAGAATAATGGTCAGAAAATCACTAATTATCGTGATATTTTCCCAATAGTTTCATCGGTAAACTCACTTGTACATCACCAACTAGATGAAATGTATGAGCGAGTGAACATACTGTAAGGCGAATGCGCCCATGTGTGTGCAAAAAATGGATGCACTATCACACGCCCGGAGAAGTGGTCAGTTTTTTCCCCAAGCACATACAAAACTAACCGCTATACTGACGAAAAGTTTTACAGGCTAACCTAATATTCGCGGCTTTTTTTTCTTGCGTCACACGAAATTGGCTTGTGTGCGTTTGCATTTGATTTCATTGGGCGAAATGTCAAATCGAAATGTCACGCAGAACAAAAATTGGAAATTGAGTTAGCTTCATACGCACGCCGTTCAATTTCGGTTGGTCCCATACAAGTTGTATGTGCATGAGAAATTTTTGAAAGTAAATTGGTTAGCCTGTTAGTCAGTTTGCCACTAATTTTACCAATAATCATAGCTCAGGCTTCTTGCAGGGTACTCAGTACTTGTAGAATATGTAGTTGTATTTACGGCGCGTTTACATTGGACAATGCTGCGAAGACAATAAAGGAATACGTATTAGTTGTCAAAAACGCCGATAATTGTCTCCGTGCCGTAGGCGTCCTGACAATAGTTAAGACAATTAATTTTGAGCAAAATGTCGAACGTGAACGTTGAATAATAAGTCGCAGAAATACGCATTTCGCGTGAGCTATTGGAGCTAAAAACTAAAAAAATCAAAAAGAAGAGACAAAATGGCATACACATTAGCGTCTCTTTAACTATTATAGTTATTTTGTTATGAATTTCTCATCTTTATTGCACAGACGTCAAAATTATTGACTGCATACCTCAAATCACTGTCCGATTTACTGTCTTCAAAATAGTCAAAGCGGTGATTGAGACAATTGAAGAAGTATGCATGTATTTGTGAAAAAGTGTGCATGTATTGCTATTGTCACGACAGTATTGTCTTGCGTAAACCCTAAGTTTCTCGTATCGTTTCATCCCTGTTCCTAGATAAGAGCATCCTACAGTTTCCTAAGTAAAAACACTATCAGCTGATTGCCAAAAAATGCCTACAGCTAAGATCACCTGTTTTTGGCCTTCGCTCTTATCTTTTACAATTTCTTTCATTTCTATTACAATTTCCTCCATATCTATTACAATTTATTCACAATACACTAACACACTAAACCAAAAACACCAATACACTCACCAAAAACACACCTACAGCCTGCCAAACCCCTGCCAGCCACGGCCCACCAGTTTCCCCAGAAAATTAAATGATTTACCAACACATACCCAACTTTTTTGTCATCTCACCCTCACACTCAAAAATTTTCGAAAACATTTCCTTGAGTAAGAGGAGCGTAGCTAATAATAATTCGTACTCTTAGGCTGCATTTCTTTATTCATTCTGAATGTTTGGAATAAACCTTTTTGTTTATTTATTCTTTAGAACGTTCCTGATGATATGTTGACGTATATTTCAAACGCATTCTGTTTATTCCGGCTGTGAAATGGGATTATCCGGAATGTATAAAGAAACGCAGCCTTAATAAGAATTATAAGCGGGCAAGTGAAAATTAGGCGAAATTTTAAAGCGAATTTGAAATTTTATTCTATTAGGCTGCGAAGAAAATCATCAATTTTGCGCAAAATTTTGGAGGTAAGAAGACATTGCTAACAATTTCATTTAATTATAATGTAGTTTTTTCTTTTAAAAAAAAAAAAATTTATATATCTATAGATTGCCAAACATCAGCAGCAGAGCCATCAGATCCTTGGAGGTAAGAAGTTTCACAATTTAACACATACTACGTTTATACGTAAGCTATTTGCAAATAAAAATAATTTGCAAATACCTAACTCACTGTTTATTCGATGGTGAAAAATTCTTTTTTAATATTGCCTGATTATAAAAAGGCAATAATATGACCATCGAAAAAGAAAATAAACCTAAGTATGGCGGCGTCTTGCGCTTATTTGCAAATAGTACCACTAATAAATTCTTATTTGCAAATAAAAAATTAACTCAGCGTTTATACGGCAAATTTTACCATTTTGCAAATAGTTATTTGCAAATAACACATGCGTATAAACGTAGTAACAGTTTCACAGTTTAACAATTGTTAACAATTTAATTTAAATTTTTATTTTTTTTTTGTATTACCACTTTCATTGCTATTATTATTATCAACTAGGGACAATTGATAGAAGGATTTTTTAGAAGGATTTTTTTTATGTTAAGTTCACTTTAATGACCACAAGATTTAAAACGTGAATATGGAGATACAGTTTCTTACAACTCTGCAGAAATCAGTTCATTTTTTACAAAAGTATATAAATTTAGTTTTCGCTGCCGTCCGATGCGCGCTACACGTGCAACTGTACTGTCTGATGCTGAGTATATCGGTCAGGGTTGCCATGACAGCTCGGCCTATCCGACACTGGAATCGCCCTCGATTTCTGGTTCTTCGTCTAGTTCAGGACTACTTTAACACCACGGTTTTAGTTTGTCGGAGCTGAAGACTGAACAAAATTTTTTAGTTGTGACCTGCATTCTAGCTATATCTTCGATTATGTAGCGATCTTTATCAAGAACCCTTTTTACGATATATGGTCCCCGGTAACAAGGCTACAGCTTACGTGATTCACCTGTGGAATAGGGCTCGTTATCGACTAAAACGAGGTCACCTTCACAGTAGGAATATGGTAGTCGATGTTTTTCGTCAAATCGCTTTTTCCACAGTTGACGTTGATTATTTATTTGTCAATGTTATTGTGGCTTACTAATATTAATATTATTTATATTTTCAACAGCTTGGTTACGTTTCTCAGTGATAGTAAGGGTTGAAGTATCGGTACCAATGTCGTCGTCCAGGGCTGCTAGCAACTGGTTTTGTGCTACGTCGCGAATATCGAAATCGAAGATCAACTCATTCGGTGAAAATATCGTTGTGGAGTTTCGTTGGGAGTTAATGGTCCACTGAAGATTTCGAAGTGTGAGATCCCAATCTTTTGGATCATCTGTTGTAGTTCGCACGAAGTTAAGAATGGACTGATTCGCGCGTTCAACCTGCCCGTTGGAGCGAGAGGTACGTACGGCGACCTTAATATGTTGAATATTGTTGTCGTTGCAATAAGTCTCGAAGGCTTTAGAGGTGAATGCAGTACCNTGGATCATCTGTTGTAGTTCGCACGAAGTTAAGAATGGACTGATTCGCGCGTTCAACCTGCCCGTTGGAGCGAGAGGTACGTACGGCGACCTTAATATGTTGAATATTGTTGTCGTTGCAATAAGTCTCGAAGGCATTAGAGGTAAATGCAGTACTTCTATCGGTGACGATTTTCGCCGGTAAGCCGTTCAGCGTTTTCAGTACGGGTACAGTTTTTGTATTCCGAACTGCTTTAACAATTAGGAACTTGCTAAACGCATCGGAAATTGCTAATATATGGCAGTTCCCCCTCTTACTACGCGGAAAAGGGCCCATGTGGTCCATATGAATTAAGCGAAATGGGATCGGTTCGAAAGGACTAGTATGTAGTATACCTTCGGGCTTACCTGGTCGATGCTTGCGATAGCAGCATTGGATGCATGCGGTAATATAACTGCTAATGTAGTTTCTCATTCGGGCGAACCAATATGTGTGACAGACGCGCTCAATAGTCTTTTGTAACGCTTGATGACACGCTTGATCATGGCACATTTGTACGATTCTCCATCGTACAGCTTTTGGTACCACCAATTTTATGCCATCTGAGGTTTTACGGTATAACCTGTTGTTGCGCAATATGTAAGTGGCCTTCAGCTCTTTTTCGCGCCAGGACGTACATGCACCGTTTAAAGTGTTTATAATTTCGCGTATGCCTTCGTCTTGCAATTGCATGGTGAGTAACCAATCACCACTATCGATAGCTATTTTCATAACAAAACCTGCAGGCTGAGTGCGTCAACGTGAGGCAGTCGACTACCGGCGCGATGTACACACTCGAAATCGAATTCTATAAGTTTAAGCCACCAACGTGCAATCTTTGATTCCAGTTCTTTATTCTCTCTAACACGTGCGATTGCGGAGCAATCAGTAACTAAACGGAATATTTTTCCAAGCACGTATTTACGAAAACGGTCGAGAGTTTTTACCACGGCGAGTACTTCCAGTTCGTAACTATGGTAGCGAATTTATACCTCGGTACAATGGCGGCTATAGTAGAAAACGCGGTGCCATTTTTTCCTGTCAGTGGACTGAAGCAGAACACCAGCAAGACCAACGCTACTGGCATCGGTGTGAATTTCGTGATGTGCTGTAGCATCATATAGGGCCAGCACAGGTTTATCGCACAAGGCTTTTATTAATTTGGTGAAAGAAATTTGTTGATCAACGCCCCACACGTAATTGTTTTCTTAACTCTTATGTAGTAGTTTAGTTATCGGTTTTGAGATAAGCGAATAATTGGGAACGAATTTACGGAAATACCCGGTTAATCCTAGGAATCTACGTATTCCGGTAACATTAGCTGGCGGTTTAAAGTTTTTTATCGCAGTAACTTTATCATCGCCTCGGGTGATTCCGTAGGCATTGATTATATGTCCAAGGTATGATATTTCTGTTTGTAGCAACCTGCAATTATCTAGTCTAAGAGTAAGACCAGCTTTTTTGGTGAGGTGTAAAAATGCTTCTAGTCTACGTAGCCCTTCACTCACTGTTTTGCTAGGTATAATTATGTCGTCGAGATATACGAGCGCTTCGCCTGGCGCCATCTTGGACACGGTCGCATTTATGACAGATTAAAAAACCGCAGGCACGTTGACGAGCCCGAATGACATCCGGTTGTATTCAAAATGTCCGTCGGTTGTCACGAATGCGGTATATTTTTTTTTACTCTTCCGCGATTTCAATTTGATGGTAACCCATCCGCAAATCTAGTGTCGTAAAAAATCTATTCCCAGACAGTTGCGCGAAATGCTCTTCCATGACCAGCATAGGAAACGGGGTTTTTACGGTTATTTTGTTCAAACACCTGTAGTCTACACATAACCGGTGTTCACCATTTTTCTTGTCATCCAGCACTACTGGTGATGCGCACGGAGAATCACTGTTTCGTATAATATTATTTTCGAGTAACCCATTAATTATTGAAGATAGTACTGGTCGTTTCGCGAATGGGATTCTGTATGGTTTTAGTCGCACTACCTGATCATTTTGTAACTCGATTGTCATTTTTGCTATCCCCGATTTTCCTAGTTCCGAGGTATTTTGCGCGAATATGTCATCGTATTTCGAGAGTAAATTATTTTTTTTTCGCTCATCTTCGTTTAAATCGACCGACACATTTATATTTCCAATATGTTCAACGCGACAATTGTTTCCTTCAATTACCAACCGTTTGTCTGAACGACATAAAACATCAATTCCAAGGAGCAGATTTTCACGGATGAGATCGTCTTGAATAATAAATAAATCGCTTCGATCTTAATATTGTCAATTTCGAGAGTAGCATTCACTTTTTCTGTGCAATGATATTCAGCACCCGCAAAGCCTTTCAAGATTTTCGTTGTCTTTATTGGTATCCCAAATTTTCCCGCTAGGGATTTTTTACCAATGAACAGGTGCTGCCCAGATCTACAAATGATTTTGTATAAATGTCGTTCACTTTAATTTGTTTAATTATACCGTTGTTATCGATTTGATTGATTTCAAGAATCTCACTTTCAACACTCGTGCTTTCAATCTCAATAACGTTAACTTAATTCACACCAGATTTCGATTTTATTACGCAGTCTTCCGTTTTATGCGACGTGCGTTGACATTTAGCGCAACGGTTTAACTTCTGGGGCTCAGGGCAGTAAATGGATATGTGACCAACTTTTGAACAGTTGTAACATTTTACGCTTTCACCAACTTTTTTCCGAATCTCTCCGTAAGTGTTTGATGAATTTGCAGAATTTGTGATTGATAACAGTCTCGTTTATGTTTTCTGAATGCGGCAATGGATATTTTATTTCGTTGAAAGTACTATAATTTACTATGTCATTAAGTAAGTCTTGGAATCGCACATAGTTGTTAGAAATTTTCTTTTTAAGCTCCGTGTCGCAAATACCGGTTATAATATGCCGCGCTATGTCACATTCTGCCAAACCGCCTTTGGTGCCTAGTGCTACCATTCGATAAAAATATTCTTGCAGCGTTTCATTAGGATTGCGTTTTGAACGAATCATTTTCAAATGAATATCAACTTCATTTTCAGTGCATGGAAAATCTATTATAAACCGGCTAGCAAATTGCTGCCATGAAACGAATACTATTGGCAGAGAGTCAATCCAAAGTTTAGCCGACCCGCGCATTTTTTGTTGGACCGCGAACACAAGCACACTTTCATTAAGATTAAATGCCTTTTTTAACATTTCGACCTTTTTTACAAATTGCGCTGCATTTAACGAGCGATCCGACGATGGATCAATTTCGGGTAACAATTCAGGTATATCACGTACGTTACTAAAGGACACGTGCGGACTATAAGGTTGTAAATTATATGATTGCGGATTAAAAACTTGTGGGTTATAAGCTTGGGGATTACACGCATGAGACTCACTGTATTGATTCGGAGCATTAACGAATGGACTTGCCCTTGGGGTATTTAACATTTGAACTGATATGTTATTGGCATAGAAATTCGGTTGTTGCCCGTGTGTGTATTGCATTGGAAGATTTTGGTTCTGGGTGACAGAGGCGTTCATATTTCGTGATTGTATGGCTGGCTTCCAAAACGTATCAATACAATGTTTGGAAACTGTTATACTGCGGTATTCAAACTGTTTGTATATGCAAAGTTCCGACACATTGTAACCATATACATTGCATATTTTAAATGCTCAATATACCAATGAACAATTTAATTTATCGGTTTATGAATTTTCCATTTTTAAAACACCAATGGTAACCAATAACAAACGAAGCATCAACTTTGTTTCTGATGCGCTAGCGATGCGTTTTGATAAATTTTCGGATGCGTTTTGGAAAAGTATACATCGTCAACATTTTGTAGTTCGGCGTTATTGAACGTTATACTTTGTACGTATGCAAAGCAATTGACGTTTTGGAAGTCAGCCTATATTTTCCAGTGGTTGGGTCTGCAGCTGCGGTGCAGGTAATGGCTGTGTCATCATGCATGTCGTTGTCGGTTCCAATTGGAACACAACACTTTTCGTTCCAATCGTATGTATTGGTGACGATGCTCTGTATAGCACAAAAGTGGACGATGTGTGTGCAACTGGTTGTGATGGATTTTGCTGCGTATGCAAATCAGCTATTGTTTTTTCTACTAGTTCGATACTTTGAATCATAGTAATTTCCGATTCACTTGCACTGTCGGAATTATTTCTATGCTCATTTATGCGCTCTTGTAGCTGCTGTTTATTACCGGAGGTGTGTAAACCCAACTCTTTGCACACTTGTTTTAATTCGTTTATGCTCGGCATTTCTTGTTTTGATTGTTGTATTCGTTCGGGACTCTAATTAGATTCACTGTTATAGCAGCGAGTACAAATTCAAAAACGAAAATGCAAATTGACGAAAACGAAAAGCGATGACTCGAAAAACAACCAGCGCAACGAATATGGATAAGACAATTTGAAGAGTAAAACGCGTAAAGAGATAACCACAAAACTACAAAATTCAAATTCACCGGTATTTTGCAGCTGCTGTCCAGCGGAGTCTCAGTTTTATAACGGCACAATTTTGTCCGGCAGAATCTTACTATTTCTTACCGATATGCGCACACTATTGTTTTTTTTTTTTTTATGTGTATCTTGCAGCCGTGTGCTAGCAATATTTGCTATGATTTTACGTTAATTGAGGCCGTTTTCCTTCAATACTTTAACCGATTTTACACTGATTGCGGCCGTTTGCACACAATTTGAATACGATTTTCTAAACGTTCACTTCGTTGCACGAGGGTTTTTAATATCACTTCTGACGCTATCAACTACGAACAATTGATAGAAGGATTTTTTTTTATGTTAAGTTCACTTTAATGACCACAAGTTTTAAAACGTGAATATGGAGATACAGTTTCTTACAACTCTGCAGAAATCAGTTCATTTTTTACAAAAGTATATAAATTTAGTTTTCGCTGCCGTCCGATGCGCGCTACACGTGCAACTGTACTGTCTGATGCTGAGTATATCGGTCACGGTTGCCATGACAGCTCGGCCTATCCGACACTGGAATCGCCCTCGATTTCTGGTTCTTCGTCTAGTTCGGGACTACTTTTACACCACGGTTTTAGTTTGTCGGAGCTGAAGACTGAACAAAATTTCTTAGTTGTGACCTGCATTCTAGGTACATCTTCGATTATGTAGCGATCTTTATCAAGAGCCCTTTTTACGATATATGATCCCGGGTAACAAGGCTCCAGCTTACGTGATTCGCCTGTGGAATAGGGCTCGTTATCGACTAAAACGAGGTCACCTTCTGAGTAGGAATATGGTAGTCGATGTTTTTCGTCAAATCGCTTTTTCCACAGTTGACGTTGATTATTTATTTGCTTATTAATATTAATATTATTTATATTTTCAACAGCTTGGTTAGGTTTCTCAGTGATAGTAAGGGTTGAAGTATCGGTACCAATGTCGTCGTCCAGGGCTGCTAGCGAACTGGTTTTGTGCTACGTCGCGAATATCGAAATCGAATATCAACTCATTCGGTGAAAATTTCGTTGTGGAGTTTCGTTGGGAGTTAATGGTCCACTGAAGATTTCGAAGTGTGAGATCCCAATCTTTTGGATCATCTGTTGTAGTTCGCACGAAGTTAAGAATGGACTGATTCGCGCGTTCAACCTGCCCGTTGGAGCGAGGGGTACGTACGGCGACCTTAATATGTTGAATATTGTTGTCGTTGCTATAAATCTCGAAGGCTTTAGAGGCGAATGCAGTACCTCTATCGGTGACGATTTTCGCCGGTAAGCCGAAATACCCAGACATTTCGTTCAGCGTTTTCAGTACGGGTAGAGTTTTTGTATCCCGAACTGCTTTAACAATTAGGAACTTGCTAAACGCATCGGAAATTGCTAATATATGGCAGTTCCCCCTCTTACTTAGCGGAAAGGGCCCATGTGGTCCATATGAATTAAGCGAAATGGGATCGGTTCGACAGGACTAGTATGTAGTCTACCTTCGGGCTTACCTGGTTGATGCTTGCGATAGCAGCATTGGATGCATGCGTTAATATAACTTTTAATGTAGTTTCTCATTCGCGCGAACCAATATGTGTGCCAGACGCGCTCAATAGTCTTTTGTAACGCTTGATGACCCGCTTGATCATGCCACATTTGAACGACTCTCCATCGTACAGCTTTTGGTACCACGAATTTTATGCCGTCTGAGGTTTTACGGTATAACCTGTTGTTGCGCAATATGTAAGTGGCCTTCACTTCTTTTTCGCGCGAGGTCGTACATGCACCGTTTAAAGTGTTTATAATTTCGCGTATGCCTTAGTCTTGCAATTGCATGGTGAGTAACCAATCACCACTATCGATAGCTATTTTCATAACAAAACCCCGCAGGCTGAGTGCGTCAACGTGAGGCAGTCGACTACCGGCGCGATGTACACATCGATGTGGCATCAGTGTGAATTTCGTGATGTGCTGTAGCATCATATAGGGCCAGCACAGGTTTATCGCACAAGGCTTTTTTTTTATTTGCTAAAAGAAATTTGTTGATCAACGCCCCACACGTAATTGTTTTCTTCACTCTTATGTAATAGTTTAGTTATCGGTTTTGAGATAAGCGAATAACTGCGAACGAATTTACGGAAAACCCCGGTTAATCCTAGGAATCTACGTATTTCGGTAACATTAGCTGGCGGTTTTATCGCAGTAACTTTATCATCGCCTCGGGTGATTCCGTAGGCATTGATTATATGTCCAAGGTATGATATTTCTGTTTGTAGGAACCTGCACTTATCTAGTCTAAGAGTAAGACCAGCTTTTTTGGTGAGGTGTGCAAATGTTTCTAGTCTACGTAGCCCTTCACTCACTGTTTTGCTAGGTATAATTATGTCGTCGAGATATACGAGCGCTTCTCCTGGTGCCATCTTGGACACGGTCGCATTTATGACAGATTGAAAAACCGCAGGTGCGTTGACCAGCCCGAATGGCATCCGGTTGTATTCAAAATGTCCGTCGGTTGTCACGAATGCGGTATATTTTTTTTTACTCTTCCGCGATTTCAATTTGATGGTAACCCATCCGCAAATCGAGTGTCGCAAAAAATCAACTCCCAGACAGTTGCGGGAAATGCTCTTCCATGACCGGCATAGGAAACGGGGATTTTACGATTATTTTGTTCAAACACCTGTAGTCTACGCATAACCGGTGTTCACCATTTTTCTTGTCATCCAGCACTACTGGTGATGCGTACGGGGAATCACTGTTTCGTATAATATTATTTTCGAGTAACCCATTAATTATTGAAGATAGCGCTGGTCGTTTCGCGAATGGGATTCTGTATGGTTTTAGTCGCACTACCTGATCATTTTGTAACTCGATTGTCATTTTTGCTATCCCCGATTTTCCTAGTTCGGAGGTCTTTTGCGCGAATATGTCATCGTATTTCGAGAGTAAATTTTCATTTTTTTCCGCTCATCTCCGTTTAAATCGACCGACACATTTATGTTTCCAATATTTTCAACGCGACAATTGTTTCCTTCAATTACCAACCGTTTGTCTGAACGACATAAAACTTCAATTCCAAGGAGCAGATTTTCACGGATGAGATCGTCTTGAATAATAAATAAATCGCCTTCGATCTTAACATTGTCAATTTCGAGAGTAGCATTCACTTTTTCTGTGCAACGATACTCACCACCCGCAAAGCCTTTCAAGATTTTCGTTGTCTTTATTGTAAATTTTCATTTTTTTTTCGCTCATCTTCGTTTAAATCGACCGACACATTTATATTTCCAATATGTTCAACGCGACAATTGTTTCCTTCAATTACCAACCGTTTCTCTGAACGACATAAAACATCAATTCCAAGGAGCAGATTTTCACGGATGAGATCGTCTTGAATAATAAATAAATCGCTTCGATCTTAATATTGTCAATTTCGAGAGTAGCATTCACTTTTTCTGTGCAATGATATTCACCACCCGCAAAGCCTTTCAAGATTTTCGTTGTCTTTATTGTAAATTTTCATTTTTTTTTCGCTCATCTTCGTTTAAATCGACCGACACATTTATATTTCCAATATGTTCAACGCGACAATTGTTTCCTTCAATTACCAACCGTTTCTCTGAACGACATAAAACATCAATTCCAAGGAGCAGATTTTCACGGATGAGATCGTCTTGAATAATAAATAAATCGCTTCGATCTTAATATTGTCAATTTCGAGAGTAGCATTCACTTTTTCTGTGCAATGATATTCACCACCCGCAAAGCCTTTCAAGATTTTCGTTGTCTTTATTGGTATCCCAAATTTTCCCGCTAGGGATTTTTTACCAATGAACAGGTGCTGCCCAGATCTACAAATGATTTTGTATAAATGTCGTTCACTTTAATTTGTTTAATTATACCGTTGTTATCGATTTGATTGATTTCAAGAATCTCACTTTCAACACTCGTGCTTGCAATCTCAATAACGTTAACTTAATTCACACCAGATTTCGATTTTATTACGAAGTCTTCCGTTTTATGCGACGTGCGTTGACATTTAGCGCAACGGTTTAACTTCTGGAGCTCAGGGCAGTTAATGGATATGTGACCAACTTTTGAACAGTTGTAACATTTTACGCTTTCACCAACTTTTTTCCGAATCTCTCCGTAAGTGTTTGATGAATTTACAGAATTTGTGATTGATAACAGTCTCGTTTGTGTTCGATTTTCTGAATGCGGCAGTGAATATTTTATTTCGTTGAAAGTACTATAATTTACCATGTCATTAAGTAAGTCTTGGAATCGCACATAGTTGTTAGAAATTTTCTTTTTAAGCTCCGTGTCGCAAATACCGGTTATAATATGCCGCGCTATGTCACATTCTGCCAAACCGCCTTTGGTGCCTAGTGCTACCATTCGATAAAAATATTCTTGCAGCGTTTCATTAGGATTGCGTTTTGAACGAATCATTTTCAAATGAATATCAACTTCATTTTCAGTGCATGGAAAAACTATTATAAACCGGCTAGCAAATTGCTGCCATGAATCGAATACTATTGGCAGAGAGTCAATCCAAAGTTTAGCCGACCCGTGCATTTTTTGTTGGACCGCGAACACAAGCACACTTTCATTAAGATTAAATGCATTTTTTAACATTTCGACCTTTTTTACAAATTGCGCTGCATTTAACGAGCGATCCGACGATGGATCAAATTCGGGTAACAATTCAAGTATATCACGTACGTTACTAAAGGACACGTGCGGACTATAAGGTTGTAAATTATATGATTGCGGATTAAAAACTTGTGGGTTGTAAGCTTGGAGATTACACGCATGAGACTCACTGTATTGATTCGGAGCATTAACGAATGGACTCGCCCTTGGGGTATTTAACATTTGAACTGATATGTTATTGGCATAGAAATTCGGTTGTTGCCCGTGTGTGTATTGCATTGGAAGATTTTGGTTCTGGGTGACAGAGGCGTTCATATTTCGCGATTGTATATTTTCCAGTGGTCGGGTCTGCAGCTGCGGTGCAGGTAATGGCTGTGTCAGCATGCATGTCGTTGTCGGTTCCAATTGGTATGTATTGGTGATGATGCTCTGTATGGCACAAAAGTGGACGATGTGTGTGCAACTGGTTGTGTTGGATTTTGCTGCGTATGCAAATCAGCTATTGTTTTTTCTACTAGTTCGATACTTTGAATCATAGTAATTTCCGATTCACTTGCACTGTCGGAATTATTTCTATGCTCATTTATGCGCTCTTGTAGCTGCTGTTTATTACCGGAGGCGTGTAAACCCAACTCTTTGCACACTTGTTTTAATTCGTTTATGCTCGGAATTTCTTGTTTTGGTTGTTGTATTCGTTCGGGACTCTAATTAGATTCACTGCTATAGCAGCGAGTAAAAATTCAAAAACGAACATGCAAATTGACGAAAACGAAAAGCGATGACTCGAAAAACAACCAGCGCAACGAATATGGAGAAGACAATTTGAAGAGTAAAACGCGTAAAGAGATAACCACAAAACTACAAAATTCAAATTCACCGGAATTTTGCAGCTGCTGTCCAGCGGAGTCTCAGTTTTATAACGGCACAATTTTGTCCGGCAGACTCTCACTATTTCTCACCGATATGCGCACACTATTGTTTTTTCTTTTTTTTTATGTGTATCTTGCAGCCGTGTGCTAGCAATATTTGCTATGATTTTACGTTAATTGGGGCCGTTTTCCTTCAATACTTTAACCGATTTTACACTGATTGCGGCCGTTTCCACACAATTTGTATACGATTCTCTAAACGTTCACTTCGTTGCACGAGGGTTTTTAATATCACTTCTGACGCTATCAACTACGAACAATTGATAGAAGGATTTTTTTTTTATGTTAAGTTCACTTTAATGACCACAAGTTTTAAAACGTGAATATGGAGATACAGTTTCTTACAACTCTGCAGAAATCAGTTCCTTTTTTACAAAAGTATATAAATTTAGTTTTCGCTGCCGTCCGATGCGCGCTACACGTGCAACTGTACTGTCTGATGCTGAGTATATCGGTCACGGTTGCCATGACAGCTCGGCCTATCCGACACTGGAATCGCCCTCGATTTCTGGTTCTTCGTCTAGTTCGGGACTACTTTTACACCACGGTTTTAGTTTGTCGGAGCTGAAGACTGAACAAAATTTCTTAGTTGTGACCTGCATTCTAGGTGCATCTTCGATAATGTAGCGATCTTTATCAAGAGCCCTTTTTACGGTATATGGTCCCCGGTAACAAGGCTCAAGCTTACGTGATTCGCCTGTGGAATAGGGCTCGTTATCGACTAAAACGAGGTCACCTTCTGAGTAGGAATATGGTAGTCGATGTTTTTCGTCAAATCGCTTTTTCCACAGTTGACGTTGATTATTTATTTGCTTATTAATATTAATATTATTTATATTTTCAACAGCTTGGTTAGGTTTCTCAGTGATAGTAAGGGTTGAAGTATCGGTACCAATGTCGTCGTCCAGGGCTGCTAGCGAACTGGTTTTGTGCTACGTCGCGAATATCGAAATCGAAGATCAACTCATTCGGTGAAAATTTCGTTGTGGAGTTTCGTTGGGAGTTAATGGTCCTCTGAAGATANCTGGTTTTGTGCTACGTCGCGAATATCGAAATCGAATATCAACTCATTCGGTGAAAATTTCGTTGTGGAGTTTCGTTGGGAGTTAATGGTCCACTGAAGATTTCGAAGTGTGAGATCCCAATCTTTTGGATCATCTGTTGTAGTTCGCACGAAGTTAAGAATGGACTGATTCGCGCGTTCAACCTGCCCGTTGGAGCGAGGGGTACGTACGGCGACCTTAATATGTTGAATATTGTTGTCGTTGCTATAAATCTCGAAGGCTTTAGAGGCGAATGCAGTACCTCTATCGGTGACGATTTTCGCCGGTAAGCCGAAATACCCAGACATTTCGTTCAGCGTTTTCAGTACGGGTAGAGTTTTTGTATCCCGAACTGCTTTAACAATTAGGAACTTGCTAAACGCATCGGAAATTGCTAATATATGGCAGTTCCCCCTCTTACTTAGCGGAAAGGGCCCATGTGGTCCATATGAATTAAGCGAAATGGGATCGGTTCGACAGGACTAGTATGTAGTCTACCTTCGGGCTTACCTGGTTGATGCTTGCGATAGCAGCATTGGATGCATGCGTTAATATAACTCTTAATGTAGTTTCTCATTCGCGCGAACAAATATGTGTGACAGACGCGCTCAATAGTCCTTTGTAACGCTTGATGACCCGCTTGATCATGCCATATTTGTACGACTCTCCATCGTACAGCTTTTGGTACCACGAATTTTATGCCGTCTGAGGATTTACGGTATAACCTGTTGCGCAATATGTAAGTGGCCTTCAGTTCTTTTTCGCGCGAGGTCGTACATGCACCGTTTAAAGTGTTTATAATTTCGCGTATGCCTTCGTCTTGCAATTGCATGGTGAGTAACCAATCACCACTATCGATAGCTATTTTCATAACAAACCCCGCAGGCTGAGTGCGTCAACGTGAGGCAGTCGACTACCGGCGCGATGTACACACTCGAAATCGAATTCTAAAAGTTTAAGCCACCAACGTGCAATCTTTAATTTCAGTTCTTTATTCTCTCTAACACGTGCAATTGCGGAGCAATCAGTAACTAAACGGAATTTTTTCCCAAGCACGTATATACGAAATCGGTCGAGAGTTTCTACCACGGCGAGTACTTCCAGTTCGTAACTATGGTAGCGACTTTCTACCTCGGTACAATAGCGGCTATAGTAGAAAACGGGGTGCAATTTTTTCCTGTCAGTGGACTGAAGCAGAACACCAACAAGACCAACGCTACTGGCATCAGTGTGAATTTCGTGATGTGCTGTAGCATCATATAGGGCCAGCACAGGTTTATCGCACAAGACTTTTTTTTATTTGGTGNCCACATTTGAACGACTCTCCATCGTACAGCTTTTGGTACCACGAATTTTATGCCGTCTGAGGTTTTACGGTATAACCTGTTGTTGCGCAATATGTAAGTGGCCTTCACTTCTTTTTCGCGCGAGGTCGTACATGCACCGTTTAAAGTGTTTATAATTTCGCGTATGCCTTANATTGGATGCATGCGTTAATATAACTCTTAATGTAGTTTCTCATTCGCGCGAACAAATATGTGTGACAGACGCGCTCAATAGTCCTTTGTAACGCTTGATGACCCGCTTGATCATGCCATATTTGTACGACTCTCCATCGTACAGCTTTTGGTACCACGAATTTTATGCCGTCTGAGGATTTACGGTATAACCTGTTGCGCAATATGTAAGTGGCCTTCAGTTCTTTTTCGCGCGAGGTCGTACATGCACCGTTTAAAGTGTTTATAATTTCGCGTATGCCTTCGTCTTGCAATTGCATGGTGAGTAACCAATCACCACTATCGATAGCTATTTTCATAACAAACCCCGCAGGCTGAGTGCGTCAACGTGAGGCAGTCGACTACCGGCGCGATGTACACACTCGAAATCGAATTCTAAAAGTTTAAGCCACCAACGTGCAATCTTTAATTTCAGTTCTTTATTCTCTCTAACACGTGCAATTGCGGAGCAATCAGTAACTAAACGGAATTTTTTCCCAAGCACGTATATACGAAATCGGTCGAGAGTTTCTACCACGGCGAGTACTTCCAGTTCGTAACTATGGTAGCGACTTTCTACCTCGGTACAATAGCGGCTATAGTAGAAAACGGGGTGCAATTTTTTCCTGTCAGTGGACTGAAGCAGAACACCAACAAGACCAACGCTACTGGCATCAGTGTGAATTTCGTGATGTGCTGTAGCATCATATAGGGCCAGCACAGGTTTATCGCACAAGACTTTTTTTTATTTGGTGAAAGAAATTTGTTGATCAACGCCCCACACGTAATTGTTTTCTTCACTCTTATGTAATAGTTTAGTTATCGGTTTTGAGATAAGCGAATAACTGCGAACGAATTGACGGAAAACCCCGGTTAATCCTAGGAATCTACGTATTTCGGTAACATTAGCTGGCGGTTTAAAGTTTTTTATCGCAGTAACTTTATCATCGCCANAACCAATCACCACTATCGATAGCTATTTTCATAAGAAAACCCCGCAGGCTGAGTGCGTCAACGTGAGGCAGTCGACTACCGGCGCGATGTACACATCGATGTGGCATCAGTGTGAATTTCGTGATGTGCTGTAGCATCATATAGGGCCAGCACAGGTTTATCGCACAAGGCTTTTTTTTTATTTGCTANATGCCTTCGTCTTGCAATTGCATGGTGAGTAACCAATCACCACTATCGATAGCTATTTTCATAACAAACCCCGCAGGCTGAGTGCGTCAACGTGAGGCAGTCGACTACCGGCGCGATGTACACACTCGAAATCGAATTCTAAAAGTTTAAGCCACCAACGTGCAATCTTTAATTTCAGTTCTTTATTCTCTCTAACACGTGCAATTGCGGAGCAATCAGTAACTAAACGGAATTTTTTTCCAAGCACGTATATACGAAATCGGTCGAGAGTTTCTACCACGGCGAGTACTTCCAGTTCGTAACTATGGTAGCGACTTTCTACCTCGGTACAATAGCGGCTATAGTAGAAAACGGGGTGCAATTTTTTCCTGTCAGTGGACTGAAGCAGAACACCAGCAAGACCAACGCTACTGGCATCAGTGTGAATTTCGTGATGTGCTGTAGCATCATATAGGGCCAGCACAGGTTTATCGCACAAGGCTTTTTTTTTATTTGGTGAAAGAAATTTGTTGATCAACGCCCCACACGTAATTGTTTTCTTCACTCTTATGTAATAGTTTAGTTATCGGTTTTGAGATAAGCGAATAACTGCGAACGAATTTACGGAAAACCCCGGTTAATCCTAGGAATCTACGTATTTCGGTAACATTACCTGGCATTTTAAAGTTTTTTATCGCAGTAACTTTATCATCGCCACGGGTGATTCCGTAGGCATTGATTATATGTCCAAGGTATGATATTTCTGTTTGTAGGAACCTGCACTTATCTAGTCTAAGAGTAAGACCAGCTTTTTTGGTGAGGTGTGAAAATGTTTCTAGTCTACGTAGCCCTTCACTCACTGTTTTGCTAGGTATAATTATGTCGTCGAGATATACGAGCGCTTCACCTGGCGCCATCTTGGACACGGTCGCATTTATGACAGATTGAAAAACCGCAGGTGCGTTGACCAGCCCGAATGGCATCCGGTTGTATTCAAAATGTCCGTCGGTTGTCACGAATGCGGTATATTTTTATAAGTCTTCCGCGATTTCAATTTGATGGTAACCCATCCGCAAATCGAGTGT
>NW_016162595.1:0-8772 GCF_001687245.7 Rhagoletis zephyria
GGCCCGTTGTGAGGACATATTAGAGACTAAAGTCTAGGCACGTGTAGGTTAAAAGCTCTCTCTGCCCATCGCTGGTTAAGACGTACTCTGCAACATGAAGAATTTTACTTCCAAACGATGAAAATTGCCAAAGCTGTCGAAAGAAAATCTTTGACAACTTACTTTCTATCTTTCATTCGACAGCTTTGGGAATTTTCATTGTTTGGAAGTCTAATTCTTCATATTGTACATGTACATATAAAGGTGGATATTGAATTCATCTCACAAACTGGTCTATAAAACCGTTCCTTTGAAAGCGCTGTAAACAACCAATAGACTAAAAAACCGGGAGTGGTCAAGTCTTACAAGTCATTGACTCCAGCCTGTCATCGTAAAATGACGTGTGACGTTGATGCCCGTTCATACACACTGAGCTGTTTGTAAGCTTGAATTCATTTTCCCCTGTCTTCTATCAAAACCTCTACTCGCATATATTTCCAAAGTCACAAAGCTCCAAGTTAATGGTAACAGTTCCCTTGTTCTATACCAACTCTATCTGGGAGTATATATCTTATTAATACCCACAGCCAATATTGTAGTCCCGCTGTTTCCAAGAGTCTTCGGCGCACACCTGCGCTCATAAGTACTCTCCGCGAGGCCGAGGACGAGCAGACGATGCCAGATCAAGGCGAATTTATACAAGGTGGTTTATTAGATCAGCAGGTTTCTTCGCCTTAGGATATCCTCGGGGTCATTTGGAGGTTCTCAAGCCATTCCTGGATGATCCCGAGTTATACATCTACATGTACGGTTGTTTTCTCTATCAAAAATAAGGAACATGACACCCTCCAAAGTGCTTTTCAATAGCCTATGGTTGGAGCTTTTAAAATTAGGGTTTAGCTCAGTAGATCTTTTTAGGTCACAGCCCGATTATTCCCGAAGTAATTATATACATAATAACAATAAAGAGACATAAAAAAAAATTAATTTGCTTTTATTGTAGTAGCTTTATTTTTGTTTTACTAAATGTTATGTCATCTACATTTTCAATAAACTTGACATTGAAAAAAAATAAAAATAAAAATAAAAACCTCTAAAAAATGTGTGGTAGTTTTTTGTTGGTTTTTGTATGAAATTTTGGTAAGGAAAAAATTTCCCCGTGGCATCACTGCCACAGGTGCTCGCTGCTAGTCTCATCGTTGTCAAGAGCCACAGAGAGAGAGAAAGATCCAGTAGTGGAATCGGCCAAGAACATTATTAACGCGTGAAACCGACGTTTTGAAGAAAATTTGGCAGAGTTTTATTAACTGAATGGAATGTTTGATCTAAAATCAAGTGGTAAAATATATATTTATTTATTCAATGTCTTACAGAACGACTTTCCGTCGTACTTTGTCAAATTTGTTTTGAGGTAGTATAATTCTAAAGTTAAGCCACTTTCTTATTTAATTAAAATATTTGTTAGCTTTCGCGTAAATTTCAACCGAAAGCCGAGATTCCATAAGCTCTTATACTGCTTAACAAAAAATTTTTGGTCAGACGCCTTGTTGCCATGTCGCGCTTTGATACGCCTTTTATCGACTTCATTGTGTACGGTACTTTACTACCTGACATTTAACAGTGACATAACAGCTGTCATCCAACCAGCGCAAAGAGCCAAGTAGCTGCTACTCGCCGCTTTAAATTCGCCGCATTGCGTACGCTACACTATAGCCATCTCAGTCGCACACGCAGTGTAAACAAAAACGTGGAACCAGTTTTTCAGTGTTGCCTATAACAAACCCCACCATTCAGATACACTTGTGTGAAAAAGTAGTGAAAATTAGCGGCGAATGCTGTCCGGATATACAAACACTCATACATTCATAAACAACTGGGCGAAAAATGCAGCCAGCAGTTGCTCTGAGCAAAAGAGTTTCGAAGCGGTCGCCGTCGTGTACGTACGTAAATGCGTGAGTGGGCGCGTGTCGCAGAGCGCTAGTGAAGATTAAAGAAAAATAAAAATAAATGAAATAGTGAAAAACAATAACAAGCATATTGTAGACAAACCGAGCAAAGTGTAAAAATATTTTTAAATAAATAAATGAAACACGAGTATTGCAATGAAATACGCTGCTGCTGTATAAAAGCATAAAATGTGTGGCTTGAAAATAAAGTAGAAAAAAGTGTTGGCGCAGGAAGTGGAGTTAGCAAAAACAAAAACGATACTCAGTGCCTCTACGACAGAACGTTGACGTCGGTGTAACCGCGACGGTTCCTAACGAAATCGAACGACTTTTACAAAAGTGTATAAACATTTATGAAACAAATATTGTGCAAGCTACAGCTAGAAGAGTGTAAGTTCCCAGAAGTAAAACGTTTTACTTAAAAAAAAAAACTTTGCCAAACCAATTTTTGTTTAATTCCATTGTGTTTAGCAGCTTGCTGCAATTGGATTGTCAAACCGCCAGAGCTGCTGCGTTCGATTTTTATAAAAATGTGTATGTGTGTGTGTGGGAATATGCATAAATGTGTGGGTAGCATCTAGCGGCTGCGATGGAAATGCAGCTGCGGCGCGGCTGTCAGTGGTTGATTGCTTTGGTTAGCAACAGGGATGGAAAATCGAAATTTCAAATTGTACCCAATTTGACAATAGAAATGTACCTTTTTGCTATCAAATGTACCTACAAAGTAGCTCACGATTTTGTTAACTTTTTTTTTATTATTTTCAGACAATTGGTAACAATTGAATAAATTTATACATTATTTGCATAAACAAGAAAGTGATTAATCTATCGATGCAGTTGAATTAATATTCATAAAAATTCAATAAAAATATATGTTCATATGTATGTAGGTACATTGGGGTCTACATAAAAGTATAGTCGGAATTTTGATGATCTCACTGTCTATGACTGAACTATACCGATAAAAATTGTCTTTATTTAGAAATCAAGAAATATTTAGGGGGAAATATTATATATGGGGGAAAACATCGTTTTTGTAGAAATGGTATAGATTTTTCGATCGGAAAACTTTGTTTCTCTTTTGGAGATTTTCAATAATATTACCCAAATATTTATTTAACCATTTTATACGATTAACTATTTCTTTTAAGACCCCTAAAACCCTCAAAAATGCAATGGGGAACCCATAACAAATCGCTATTATTGGAGATGGTAAAATTAACAATTGGGTATTATCATTAGCAGTCTCTTAAAGAGAACCAAACTTTTCCAATTAAGAAATATTGATTTTCAAGAATTCTAAACCATTTTTAAGAAAACTGGTTTTTCCCCCGTATAAAATACAAGAACAACTTTAAGCGACCTCTAAATATTTTTTGATATAAAAAAGGGGTATAATTTTTTCCGTATCATTCATTTTATTTAACCCTGCTTAGGAACGGTCTTGTTTTAGCGGTCTTTCTCATATTGTTACATTTGAGTTTACATGGTTGAGAATTACACAATTATTCACAAATATACTGAAAGCAAAACTACTTAAAAAAGAATTTAAGAAAATTGCATTAGTTTACACAATTTATTCATTTAATATGTTGGCTCTGAATCGCTAACAGTTCACAACATAAAGGTACACCATGCTGACTGTAAATTGGTCGGTCAATTGTAATATATGAATTAGTTTGTTTTCAAACTCTTTTACAAGGGGTGATATGTAGTCGTCCCTAAAGAAATAATAAATTGGGTACTTGAAGAGCAAATGCTCAAGGCTTTCTATTTGGACTAGATTGCACTGCATACATAAAAAATTTGGGTCTATTTTCTAAACCAGGCCTTTGATACAAAACATTATGGGGTATTTCGTAGGCAGCCGAACTTGGGCTTCAATCTTTCTTACTTATCCACCGTTGCAAGAATAAATGTTCGCCAGATTACATTCAGACTACAGATATTACCGCCTTTAATTATATTCTTCCGCACTTTCAACTCATTCGCAACTGAAATTGACATACATGCAGTATGAAATCCTCCAAAAGGTGAAAAGTTTTTCACTGTTCGCAAAGAATTTAATTAAGGAACTTGGCCACTTTGCAAAGATTTCTTCTTGCCATAATAACATGTTCACAATGATATATGAGTTGCCATTTCTCCTCGCTTAGAAGAATTTTCTTAATTTTTTTTCGCGGTAACGTAGTCTTAAATATGGATATTTATTTGGCTATCGTCTAATTGTAAATTCTAAAAGTTTCTTGGTAGACGAATGCCTAACCTTAAGGGCACCGACTGTGGAAGAACTGAAGCATTGCAGTCTTAGTCTGGCCAATGCCGGACAATCACATATAATGTGCTCCGATGTCTTCAAGCCAAAGACGACAATCGGTCTCTGTGGAAATACCAATCTGGTGCGTGTGAGAGAGCGCAGATTATTATGGCCCGTCAGATAGCCAATAAGCAACTTGATATCAGCTCTGTTCGGAAGATGTTTATCTTTCCTAGTGAAAGCATAACCAAGGGTACTTCTCACCAGTACCTACTGCCTTCTGAGTTTACCTGCGATTTTTTTTTAAGCCTCGAGGAGGAAAGAAACTGTGAAGGAGTACCAAACGCATCCACTTTTTCGTATAGTCCAGGAGCATGTCTAGCATTGGCATCAGCAACAACCACGGTTACCAGATTGGATTTTTAACCCTGAGATTCAGGGGCTTCCGCTTAGTCGGGTACTAGCGCTTAAAAGCTATGAAATACTAAGCAAATTTTTCATGCAAGATCTAAAAGAGATTTCTGAATGCTCATCGACAAGTTCTAGTCGTTTGAAGATACCAACGAATCATGGTAGCAGACAGCATCACAGATTCCAGAGATAACGCATCAAAATGGCACGTACAGCGCTAAAACGTTACAAGCGATTTTCAAAGTCTCCAGGCCAGTTTGGCTATCGCAGCAAGCCCTGACTTGTTGTCCGCGCCATCTGTCGCGTACCACCCACTATGCCATATAAAAGCCGTCCAGCTCCAGTTTCATTTTCAGTCTTGAAACCGTCGCGACGGTATAGAAAGTTCCTCAAGATGGTAGCCGGTTCTTTCCTTTGCTTTTTTTGTAGGAAAGCTTTCGATGTGCATACTTTGTTTAAGAAAAGACACCACTTGAAGAATTCTGATCGCTAAGCTAAATTCTATGGTAGTCTGTTTTATATAGAATCCGTCGATTCGATCATCGCTCTACGGCACCTTACTACAACAGAATATGTGACGATTCGCCTGACTAAAATTGTTTATACCCAAAATACCATAAGCGGATTTGGGCTACAAGTCCTACTAAAGATAAAAAGGCCTGGAATTTAATATTTATATCTCCGTCAGATCCAAGCTATAAAAACTGCAAAACTTGGTATAAAAAAAAATACGACTTAGAAAGGAAATCATTACATTCCGCTGTTAATAGGCTAAAGAAAATAGAGTTAGGGAGAAACAAATTCGAACAATATTCAAAACCAAAACAGCTGCGGTGCAGACAATCTGACCGCTTGAAAGCTTGTATCAGAAAAAAAGGCAGCAATCAAATGGCTTCAAGACCAAGGCTGACTTCTGTAGAGACGAAGTTGAAACTCTGTTAACGGATGACCATAGTTTACTTGAGTAAACTTCGCAACGCTTATGAATGGCAACATCGGGGGATGAAAACCGGAATGATGTTTTTTAAAAATACAAAAATACCCCAGTGCCGACGGTATACCGGCCAAGCTTTTCAAAACAGGCGGGCGGCGAACAGCCGTTACCTGAAGATGGGAACCTCTGTGTACTTTGTCAAGAGAGAAGATCCCGCCGCTTGTGCCAATTATCGCAGAATTAACTTCTTAATATTACTTTTAAGGTTCTGTCGACGATACGTGATGGGATCCTATCGGTGTGGCTTGAGACCTGATAAGTCCACCATTGACTAGACTTTCACAACACGTCAACTTCTGGAAAAGACACGCGATATAAAAATCAAGACACACCATCATTTTGTCGATTTCAAAGCTGCTTTTGATAGCATGTCTAAATTTTGGAGACGTTTAACACAATACTCAACTAAGTTTAAATTAGCTAGGGCCTCTTCGCCGTTTCAGTCCACACGAATGCTGAAAAGCATGATAAGAGCTGTCAATCTGAATCGCAGCGCCACCATATACGTATGCATCGTTGGCCTGAGGCCCAGGGAAGTCAGCGCGGTATTTTCCAACTTATGAAAAGAGGCTAAAAAGATTGGTCTAACGGCGAAGTTAGACGAGACAAAGTACCTCCTGAAGAAAAATAAAAAGTCTTCGCATATTGGGACACAGTTAAGTAGTGATGAACTTTGTCCACTTAGGATCCATCATAAATACCACCAATAATGTTAGCCTAGAGTTCAAGCGAAAAATCACTCTTGCCAACAGTTGCTACTTTGGGGTCGGTATTTCCACAATTGAAAAGCAGAACTCTCTCTCGACGAATAAAAATTCCGTTCTACAAGTCTCTCATCATGTCCGACCTATTATATAGCGTAGAAACATGAACGAATCTAAGCAAAGATTAGAAGGCTTTGGGGGATTTCTTGAGAACTTTGCAAGATCTGTTCCCGTGGCCGGCGGGTACCGAAGGTAATGGATTGACGAGCTGTACGAGCCTTTTAACGATACGAATAAATTTAATTAAGCGCATAAAAAATACAACGATTGCGCTGGCTTGGGCATGTTCTATGCACGGATGAATATGCTCCAATGAAAAGATCATTCCACTCGGCATCCATGGTTGGACAAAGAAAGCGAGTGCGCCCTCAAACAAAATGAAAGGGCCAAGCGCAGAAGTGCCTGTCTGCCCCCAAACCAACAAGCAGTTGTAGTGCCAAATAAGAAGTAGAAGTAGGTAAATGACTGCAAAAAAGTGAAGCAAAGTCTATTTTTGAAGTCATCAAATCTATTTTCTCAATGGATGTTTCTATTGCCTTGCCTGCCTTAAGAAATCTAGACAAAAACCTTTGCCGCCATATTGCCATACATACAAATTAAAAGACAATTACTTAAACTTTTTTCGAGATGCAAGAATGTCTGCTTCTGTTAACACTCAAAGTAAGCCGACAATTGTCTGTCTACTCAAGTGCTTTCGCGATCGCAATCGCTATGAGAGCAGATCACATTTGAAATACTCGTAAAATAAAGCAGCTTTCGAAAAAAACTTCACGTCACTTGATGATTACTGACAAGAGTCGCACTTACGAGCAAGTATAGAAAAACACATTTCTTCATAGATACGTACTTACTTACTATATATTTATGAATGTTTCTACATACATATGTACTTATCTAAACATGCTTTCAAAAGTGTAGGTATGTACATACATATATGTATAGGTATATGTATAAGTATAAGGCCTCAGCCACTACTCTCTGTATTTCCATTGTTCCAACAGTAGTTTGCCTCGACGTTCCTATTTATCTGTATGCCTCTTACTATTAATTTTTTTACTATGACAAAATAATAAGTATGAAAAAAGACTAGTGAACTTAGTATGCAGGTAGCGACGGTAATCGTTTTGTGCTACAGTTGATACTAGAAACGTAAATGACTAATGAGCAGTGAAATAAATTGAAAAATTAATTTTTAAAAATAGATACTATGTACTGTAAAGTAAATAATAATAATAATAGATTGGCGCTTACACATATGTTAGTGTTTGGCCGAGCTTCTCCTCCGATTTGTGGCGTGCGCCTTGATGTTGTCACACAAAGCGGAGGGACCTACAGTTTTACGCCGACTCCGAACGGCGATTGCATTTTTATGAGAAGCTGTTTTTCATGGCAGAAATACACTCGGAGGTTTGCCATTGCCTGCCGAGGGACGACCGCTGTTAAGAAAAAACCTTTTTCTAAATTTTTTTTGTGATGTTGCTTTGAGCAGGGCTTGAACCCAGGTGCTGATGAGTGGAAGCGCGCACTGCTTACCACTACACCACAGCGGCGATCAGCCAATTTATTGTAAAAAACAGTATGGGCATTCAAAATTGGACAAGGGAAGCATCAGCCTCAAGAGCTTTAAAGTTATATACGCTAATTCTTAAATTTCCAATAAAATAGGAAAAGGAACCTACATACTATAATTCACGAAAAGAAAGTAAAAGAACGAGATTTTCATATATCGTTAGGTTTGGAAGTTATAGAGCCATTACCCGATTTCGTAAATTTTTAGCATACCAACCACATTTTTATGACCAAAGGAACCTATCAAGCGCGAGTCTTGCTTTGTGGATCCAAGTTGAAAAGTAAGACTCACCCTAATGTGCTTACATAAATACATATGTAAAGATTTCAGTTATTTTTTTCTGCCAGTTAATAATTTTATACGCATTCACAAATTAGGAAGGCGCCATGAGTTTAATTAGTATTTTTTTAAACACATTTTTTACGTGACCTTGATTTACCTATAAAAGGCCGCTGTAGCTGCTTGGTTAGAGTTGGGTACTACCACTCCATAGGCCCAGGTATCGATCAATGTCAAAGAAACATTAAACATGCTTTCAAAAGTGTAGGTATGTACATACATATATGTATAGGTATATGTATAAGTATAAGGCCTCAGCCACTACTCTCTGTATTTCCATTGTTCCAACAGTAGTTTGCCTCGACGTTCCTATTTATCTGTATGCCTCTTACTATTACTTTTTTTACTATGACAAAATAATAAGTATGAAAAAAGACTAGTGAACTTAGTATGCAGGTAGCGACGGTAATCGTTTTGTGCTACAGTTGATACTAGAAACGTAAATGACTAATGAGCAGTGAAATAAATTGAAAAATTAATTTTTAAAAATAGATACTATGTACTGTAAAGTA
>NW_016162595.1:8804-19362 GCF_001687245.7 Rhagoletis zephyria
AATAATAATAATAATAGATTGGCGCTTACACATATGTTAGTGTTTGGCCGAGCTTCTCCTCCGATTTGTGGCGTGCGCCTTGATGTTGTCACACAAAGCGGAGGGACCTACAGTTTTACGCCGACTCCGAACGGCGATTGCATTTTTATGAGAAGCTGTTTTTCATGGCAGAAATACACTCGGAGGTTTGCCATTGCCTGCCGAGGGACGACCGCTGTTAAGAAAAAACCTTTTTCTAAATTTTTTTTGCGATGTTGCTTTGAGCAAGGCTTGAACCCAGGTGCTGATGAGTGGAAGCGCGCACTGCTTACCACTACACCACAGCGGCGATCAGCCAATTTATTGTAAAAAACAGTATGGGCATTCAAAATTGGACAAGGGAAGCATCAGCCTCAAGAGCTTTAAAGTTATATACGCTAATTCTTAAATTTCCAATAAAATAGGAAAAGGAACCTACATATAATTCACGAAAAGAAAGTAAAAGAACGAGATTTTCATATATCGTTAGGCTTGGAAGTTATAGAGCCATTACCCGATTTCGAAAATTTTTCGCATACCAACCACATTTTTATGACCAAAGGAACCTATCAAGCGCGAGTCTTGCTTTGTGGGTCCAAGTTGAAAAGTAAGACGCACCCTAATGTGCTTACATATATACATATGTAAAGATTTCAGTTATTTTTTTTCTGCTAGTCAATAATTTTATACGCATTCACAAATTAGGAAGGCGCCATGAGTTTAATTAGTATTTTTTTAATCACATTTTTTACGTGACCTTGATTTACCTATAAAAGGCCGCTGTAGCTGCTTGGTTAGAGTTGGGTAATACCACTCCATAGGCCCAGGTATCGATCAATGTCAAAGAAACATTACAAAAAAAAATTTCAAAAAGGCTGTCACCCCTCGGCAGGCTATGACAAACCTCCGAGTGTATGTCTGCGTTAAAAAAAAAATTTCATAAAATCCACTTGCCGTTCGGAGCCGGCGTATAACTGTAGTTCCTTCCATTTGTGTAACAACATCAAGACGCACACGGCAAATTGGAGGAGAAGCTCGGCCAAACACTTAGCAAAAAGTGTAAGCACCAAAGTTACTTTGCAACAACAAAATACCAAGACAATTGCCTAAATTTTGGCATTCGACTTTTCTATTAGGCGATCAGTCATTTTTGGTAACCCTATTATTAGCTACCAGCTTTTTGAGTTGAACAAAAGCATTATCGAAATCTCTCACAGCGGCAGCAAGCTCACTACTACATACTTGTGTATACTAAAATTTTTTTGGTGGCATTTAATAAAATAAAGATATACTGTTTGTGAGATGTTGTCGCAGTTCAAGAGCAGTCGCACAGTGGTTCAAAATTGGCATTCTGTGTTCACAATTTACTGAAACCTTCATTTTTCACTTAATTGGTTTTTTAATTAATTAATTTTTTTTAATGAAAGCTAATAAAATTTTAAAGAGACTAGTTGAGCCCGAATTTTGAATTTCTGTTTGTTTGTATTAAATTTTTTAGTGCAAAGTACAGAAAAAGTTGCAATTTTGAAGAAAATCGTTTCTCCTATTCCAGTTAATAAATGCTACACAATAAAAACTAATTGAAAACAAATGTGGGGTTCCGCCAAAACGACAAAAATTTTACCCAAACAAATTTTAAATGTTATGTTGACCAAAATAAATATTTTCTTTTTGGTTTTAAAAAAATTGTTGGGGTATGCAGTTGTATAGATCATTAAATTTTAGTATAATAAAGTGCAAGTTGCAAGTGGCTGAGAGTTCGCGTTGGTTTTTAATAATATGACAAACCCTCTTATGTCCCATTTGGCANGTCTTGCTTTGTGGGTCCAAGTTGAAAAGTAAGACGCACCCTAATGTGCTTACATATATACATATGTAAAGATTTCAGTTATTTTTTTTCTGCTAGTCAATAATTTTATACGCATTCACAAATTAGGAAGGCGCCATGAGTTTAATTAGTATTTTTTTAATCACATTTTTTACGTGACCTTGATTTACCTATAAAAGGCCGCTGTAGCTGCTTGGTTAGAGTTGGGTAATACCACTCCATAGGCCCAGGTATCGATCAATGTCAAAGAAACATTCAAAAAAAAAATTTCAAAAAGGCTGTCGCGCCTCGGCAGGCTATGACAAACCTCCGAGTGTATGTCTGCGTTAAAAAAAAAAAATTTCATAAAATCCACTTGCCGTTCGGAGGCGGCGTAAAACTGTAGTTCCTTCCATTTGTGTAACAATATCAAGACGCACACGGCAAATTGGAGGAGAAGCTCGGCCAAACACTTAGCAAAAAGTGTAAGTACCAAAGTTGCTTTGCAAGCAACAACAAAATACCAAGACAATGGCCTAAATTTTGGCATTCGACTTTTCTATTAGGCGATCAGTCATTTTTGGTAACCCTATTATTAGCTACCAGCTTTTTGAGTTGAACAAAAGCATTATCGAAATCTCTCACAGCGGCAGCAAGCTCACTACTACATACTTGTGTATACTAAAATTTTTTTTGGTGGCATTTAATAAAATAAAGATATACTGTTTGTGAGATGTTGTCGCAGTTCAAGAGCAGTCGCACAGTGGTTCAAAATTGGCATTCTGTGTTCACAATTTACTGAAACCTTCATTTTTCACTTAATTGGTTTTTTAATTAATTAATTTTTTTTAATGAAAGCTAATAAAATTTTAAAGAGACTAGTTGAGCCCGAATTTTGAATTTCTGTTTGTTTGTATTAAATTTTTTAGTGCAAAGTACAGAAAAAGTTGCAATTTTGAAGAAAATCGTTTCTCCTATTCCAGTTAATAAATGCTACACAATAAAAACTAATTGAAAACAAATGTGGGGTTCCGCCAAAACGACAAAAATTTTACCCAAACAAATTTTAAATGTTATGTTGACCAAAATAAATATTTTCTTTTTGGTTTTAAAAAAATTGTTGGGGTATGCAGTTGTATAGATCATTAAATTTTAGTATAATAAAGTGCAAGTTGCAAGTGGCTGAGAGTTCGCGTTGGTTTTTAATAATATGACAAACCCTCTTATGTCCCATTTGGCACGCAGTTGTGCTCGAAATGTAAGCGAAAAAACTTATCCAAAACCAACGCGACCTCTTAGCCACTTATAAATTGCACTTTTTACTGAATACCCAACTTTTTTTCAGAAACTCAAAAAAAAAATTCATTTTAGTGAAAATTTTTTCTATAGCATTTCAGATTTTTCTTATAATACAATCCAACAAAAATTAAAAAAAAAAAATTGGATGAATTGGTGTCCTGCAAATTTTTAATTAGCTTTCATTAAAAAAATTCAATTGAAAGAAAAATTAAGGCTCCAGTGAATTGTGAACACAAAATGCCACTTTTGAACCACTGTGAGTCGGTGGCTGAAAGATTAAAAAACCGCTGCAACGTATTTAAATACAGCTCTACGCCTTTCTTCGTCCCAGTTGCTTTTAATCAGTAGTATGTGGTGTTCCATTTCCATACACCATTATTATTCCCGCTATAATTTTTTTTGCGAGTAATTTTCTGTGGCTTTTGCAGTCAGTAATGTCCTCGCTTTCGATTTTTAATTGTTTATCACTAAAAATTGTTTGTAATATAAACATATTTATGTACATATTTTTACGACGATGAATATTGTACATTGGAACGTAACAGAAAAAAATTCACCGTACACTATCGTATCCAAAGTATTTTTACAAGGCAATTTCAAAAAAAAGTTGACCTTTTTACAGTTTTTGTCATATCTTCAGCATATATAGTCGTCTTTTACAGTAGTATACATATACATGCATATTTTTGAATGTTTTTGTCTCGAGGAGAATTTTTTGTTTTTGTGTTCCAAAGTTCATTCATCTCAAGTACCTGATCTCAATTTTTATCACCCCAGCGTACCGCCCTAATGTCACTAAATTAATGCTCGCCGAAATTTATTAAAATTTTGCTAAGGAAATATTTCGATTATACCAATAAAAATATTTAAAAAAAATTGCATTGCCGAATATACTTATGTAGGTGTCACCGAAAAATATATATAGAATACGTCAAAAAAAAAATTTCGAAATTGCCTGCAAAAATACTTTACACTCGAAGGTGTACGGCGAACTTTTTTTTGCTTGCAAATTGCTGCGGGTCAAATGTACATTCATATATGAGTGAGGTGTTTTTATGCTTTTGTTATTCACCTTCAACTTTTTCTGTCGAATTTTTCTTTCTTAACTATTCTAAATAAGCTTATTAGCACATCATAAGTATTGAAATATTGCATATACTTTCATACATGCCACTGTATGTACTTACAGTGACTCAAACAAATGACCACGTGTTGATTTTCTTCAAATATTCGTAATGTTTTTCAGGATAAATTTTTTTTGCTATTTTTTACATAAAAATATCGTCTAAGCTTTAACCAAAACCGAGTATATCACAATTTCAAACTTTATACAAAATTTAGGAAAATTCAACAAATTTTCATCAAAATTTCATTTTTTTATTCTGAATTTTTAGAAAATTTTTGGGTATGCAATTTTAGGGCCCATACAATTTTAGTCTAATGAAGTGCAAGCTTCGCGTTGATTTTAGAGAATTTTTTTTTGGAGGCTACTATTTCGGGTTTTTTAATATAACAAGCGCAATTTACAAAAACTTGCGTTGGTATTTTGAAATTTTGGTGCTGACGGTATCCCGCGTTTTAGTTCATAAGAAATTCATACTTATATGAAAAAAGTGCGAAAATCCGTCAACAAAAAAAGTTGTCAAAAATCAACGCGACTTTTTAACCGTTTAAAACTTGCCACTCATTGGTCTAAAATTGTGTGGGCCAAAAAACTGCATACCCAAAAATTTTCGAAAAATTCAAAATAAAAAGTTGAAGTTTTTATGAAAATTAGTTGAATTTTCCTAAATTTAGTATAAAGTTTGAAACTGTGGTTTACACGGCTTAGACGATATCTTTATATAAAAATAACAAAAAAATAAAAAATTATCTCGAAAAACATACGAACATTTGAAGAAAATTAACACGTGGTCATTTGTCTGAGTCACTGTATATTCATGTACATAGGTGTGTATCTAATTGCAAATAATGAAATCTAAAAAAAAAACATTTTCTTTCTTGAAAATAATCAAATTAACTGTTAAAGCTCATATTTCACGTTGTTTTTTTTCCTTATTTACAAGAAACGCGAATTTTTACAAAAAACGCATACTTAAATATTTGACTACAAACATCGTTCATATTTCTTTAGCTTATATACTGGATTCAATATTTCTATGAACGTAATATCACTTACAAGTAATCATATTAGAAATATGTAAATAAACAAATGACGAAGCCATGAGCTCATATCGCATTGTAAATACATAAATGACTAACATAGAAATGTAGTCATACATATGTATGGATGTATGCTTTTTCTAGATATGCGCTTGGAAAAATAAATTTGTATGTAAATTAGACTGGTTCAAAAAATCGACGTATCTTTTCTTCGAAATCCTCTGGGAAATACTTACTTTAATCTTGAGTAACTTTTGGATGAGTGGGCTTATGGAAAAATCATAAGAGAGTTTTTTAAAGCCTTTAATTTCCTGCAAAAATTTATCATTCTTATCGAGTAATGAAATTTATATGGAAAATAGAAATTCGCGATGCGCCACCTATAGATCTTAATATTAAGCGCTGCGCTATTGACAGTTGTCTTATTTCCCTGTCCCGAAATTATGTCACACAGGAGTTTGAAAAAAAAGGATAGTCCATTTTATTGAACCAGTCTACGGTATATACATGCATACATAAGTATGACTATTTAAATGATAAGAATCCATGAACAAAATTTTCAAAATCTCGTTAGAATTTTGCTTTCAATAACTATTGAAGAATTAAAATAAAAATGTGTACATACATACACGCATAATAAATACATATCGCACATTTACTGCAAAAGTGTCCTAATCAAAAAAAAAATATTAAATATTTGGTCAAGTATGTATGCTGCAATGACCGCTACCTGTTCTTCTATCAGTACTTACTAGGACAAAAGATACATTAATTTTTACTTTGTGAGTATACCTATGTATGTATGTACATTCAAAACTTTAATTGTTTGTGTGGTTTTTATTTTTTTAATGTATGAATTGCTTCGTCCCAGAGACCCAAAATAATATTATTAAAGGAAATTATTTTTCGTCTTTGTATAATAATTATTTACGAGAAATATCTTTTTCGTCACGCGGGACGATTGTTTTCAGTTGGAAATTATTTTCGTCTTCTTATAACAATTATATGGGACTTTTAATTTTCTCGTCTCTCGGGACGTTTATTTCAAGACGGAAATGATTTGCGTCTCTTCATAATAATTATATGGGACTTTTATTTTTCTCGTCAAGACGAAAATGATTTACGTCCCACATTTTCTCTTAATACTATTGGTACATGTAAAGCCGATTTCACGAAATTAAGCGCAAATGACTCAGAGCTCGATTATTTGAATTTGAGTTTCTAACATCTGGCAACACTTGTCAGAAAACTAAAACTACGTTAAAGTAAAGCCCTTCAATTTGACACTCGAAAATCGAGTGACCGAAACAGATTTGATGACTAAACAATCGTGGTGTTAAATATTACTCGTTAAATCTCCGAACTCAATTAAGAAGTCTCATTTCAATAAAACTCCCATATAATTATTATGAAAATACGTAAATCATTTCCGTCTTAAAATAAACGTCCCGCGAGACGAAAAAATAAAAGTCGCATATAATTATTAGGGGAAGATGAAAAAGTTTTTAGTCTAACGATTATCGTCTCAGGTGACGAAAACAATTTTTCCATTGTTTAGTAATATTTATACATCAATATTTAAAACTATTTCTTATAATCGCTATGGCGTCCGCTTCGTCCAAACCAAATCATCAATATAGTATGCATTTTGCCATGATATCTTATAAATTAAATTTCTTTCTTTTACAGTGCCTCCAATTCATGAAAAATAACTTCAAACTCCGCTGGCAACACCCTTTGTACTATACTCACCATGCTCAGCAGTTCGTAAGCTGCCAATTAGGCAACATTTCAACATACCAGATGTCAAATTGAATTACGAAAGGTAAACAAAAGGAAAAACGAAAACTTTGCAAGATTGTGAAAATGGTTATCAGCAGACCGCAGGACACTGAACGGGCTGAGTGATTGCAAGTCAAATGCTAAGCCACGACAGCAGAGGACCTGTGTGGCTGTGTGGTGAATTAGAGCGCACTAATTTGACAGCAAGTGGTAGAAAAATAAGTGAGAGAGTGCCAGTATTTTTTAAGAGAGGATAGAGTGAGCGCAACTGCAGCAAGGCTCGCTACTGCTGACTTCTGCTGCCTGACAAGCCTGGCAAACTACCAGTCATAGACAGAAGTGAGCAGCACAGCGTAGGTAGCTGTCCAACGAACATAAAAGCGGATGAAAATTTCGAACGATGTGACGCGAAAAAAAATCATTACTTTATAAAGTGTTTGCAAAAAGAAAGAAATTATCAAAATTTAAAGTGAATTGGAAATTTGTGAACGAAAAAGTTGAACGCAATGAAAAAATCTATGCAGAACGCAAATAACTGGCTGCGCTAAGCGTTGTTGGCGACGTCGCAAGGAAAAAAAATTTTTGGGTGTGAAAACGAAAGTGAAAATTTAGCACAGAAACAAGAAACGAGTGCGCGCGTACGAGGTGGAGACGGCGAAAGCGTCAGTGCGGTTGGCGGTGAGTCCTCCCCTGTGACGACGGTAGGCGATAGTAGCAAGGAGCGCACAGTGACGCTAACAGCGCGGCGTGGAACGTATGGAACGTATCGCAAGCGTTGTTTAGCTAGCAGCAAGGATGCTGTGCAGCGCAAACGGCAGCTAAGAAGACCTGAACAACAACAACAACAACAGAGAAAACTAGGAAAATGTGCGCAGCGTTGACGTTGACGCTGACTGCGACACTCACTGAGCCCCAACAACCGTGTTAGATTTGCATGTATGTATGTGCAGAGGAACTTGGCTCAAAAAATATACATACATATATACATCACATAAACACTTTCACGAAAATCAAACCGACAAAAAGTCTTGACGACAACATACTTCAAATTCCTCACATATTTACATTCGTGCTGTACGTACGCAGGTGCGTGCGTTCGTGTGCGCCGAGATTTTGTGTGTCACGTGAATAGCTTTGCAGCGCCTAAATTTATCCTATAAATAGTTTACGTGCACCCAAAGACCAAAAAAAAAACTCCCAAAAGTACGTATGTAGGGGCGAACGCCGTTTAGCGCCTGTAAATATGCTACATTTGGCAATTTGGTGTGAAAGCAAAGCCAAAGCGAATGCAAAACAGCTGAGTGGCGGAGCCAACGACGGCAGGTTAACGCCTAAAAGTGTGCTAAACTAAGGGCAGACGCTGACTGTGTGTGTGTATATGTATATGCGTGCAAACGGCCAAAAGTATGCAATGTATTATGTAAAACAGAAAGTGAAGAAATTTTGGGCAAGGCAAGCAGACGACGCGAAGGCTGTGACTTTTTAAAAATTCGAGTGCGAAAATATTAAAAAAATAATATTTTCATTAAACATAGAAATTTGGAAAATTTTCTAGCGCGTTAAAGTATGCTACGCTTTAGATAGGTATGAAAATTTGCGCAACACATAGAAGAGAATATTTTAGTGCAGTAAAAGTTTTGTCTGAAGTTGAGCAGCTGATACTGTAATGCCCCTAAAAGTATGTTACATTTCTTAGAAGCTGTGGAAAGCGCAAAATAAGCAAAAACAACTGTGAAGAGCGCGATTAAATATATTAGCAATAGCTGTTGAAAAAGTGCTGAACTAAAAAAATATTTAAAGCAGCGATGTATTGAAATTGAATCAACATCGCCTAAAAAGGTGCAGCACTCAGCGCAGTAGTGTGAAAAATTCTGCGCCATAAGGCAAAATTTTTGCCCAAAAATGTGCAAAAATTCACTTAAACTTGCAACATAACGAATTGCTTGTAACAAAAGAAGCTAAAAAACAGTGTATACACATACCCACACGCTTTAGCGCCCAATAGTCTGCTACGATTTAAGCAGCAGCCGCAGCAGCAGCAAGTAAAAATAAAGCAAGAGAGCGTGTAAAAATGCTAGCCAAAATATAAATTGTGTTAAAAAAGTCATAAATAACGCAATAGCACGTAGCACGTTTTTCAACACACACGCACACACACTCAAATACGAAGAAAAAAACCCATATCGTATACACCACATGCGTTCCAACTGTCCATACTTCGCCTGCGCACTCTCTTGTCACTCTAATTTCGTGAGTAAGTGAGTGAGTGAGTGCGTCAGTGCGTACGTGCGTTCGTATATTATTGTGACGTCAAAAGTTAAGCGAAAAAGTGTAATTTCTTAGCTTGTTTCGCTCCATTTTGGTTTTTTTTCTCATAATGCGCCTAAAAGTAGATAAGCATTATTTATGAAACGTGCAAGTTTCTGCTATTTGAATGTGCAAAATTTATTGAAATTGTAATCAAGTAAATGTTGAATAGCTAGTGAAATTTCTGTGTAAAACAAATTACAATAGAAATAACTGCAGCATCAACGCACACATATACATACATACACACCCGCACATAGAATTTCATTCGACAAAATGGAGCAACCCAGCATATTGGTGCGCATTTTGCACTCAATACCACATGTGAATTACACGTTTCAGCGGGTGAATGACACCTTCAATCCGGACAGCGATGTTTATCTTGAGGTGAGTGGTGGAAATTAAGGCTTCAAAGTATAGTTTATTTTTTTAATTTAATGTACATAATTTCACTTCGTTTTTTTTTAATATTTTTTCTAGAAAAATTACAATATTTTGTCAAATTGTCGACAGTATATTTAAAAAAAATTCGTACATACATGCTTCTTAAAATTTTTATAGATTTTTATTTTTGGTTTTGCACAAATATTGATTTTTTACTTTTTTTATATATAATTAGTTTTTTTATTTTGTTTTATTTTACATTTTATGCGTTTTTGTTACTGACGTTTAGCTAAATTTTATGGTTGCTTAATCTTATTTTACTCTGTTTTATTTAATTTTTTAAGTTAGGCTTTATTTTTTTGGCTTTATAAATTCTATTTTCGAAAAATTTTGGTTTTTTTCATTATACAATTTTTTTCTATCTTTAAATTTTAAATTAAATTTAGTATAAATATCAATTTTAATCTTTTGTTGTTTACTTTAATTAAATGTTTTGGTTTATTAAATTTTTTTATTATTCTTTTTTATTTTATTGTTTCTTTTTTAATTTAATCTATTTTATATTAATTTTAATGCCTTAAAAATCTTTTTTCTAAAAATTATAGTTGTGTTTACAGTTTAATTAATGGTTTCTACCAAAAAATGTGGCCCTTGCACGGTGCAAAATATTTTTGATGTTACATTCAACCCTGTAAAAGGGCCCCTTGTCCAGCTCACACATTTCATAATATTATGCTTTTACGCACCCATTTGATTTTCAGGACAACCATCTCCCCTGACAAAGCTTGAAACGCCAGA
>NW_016162595.1:20242-28901 GCF_001687245.7 Rhagoletis zephyria
GTTTTAACTTACGTAATTGAATGTTATAAGTTCTTTAAAGATATTTTTTTAATTTTTATTTAATTTGACTTCATTCAATTTATATTCGTCATCCCCCAATATAATATTACAACGTAAACGAGTATAACTTTGCATTCATTCCTTAATTCCTTGACACCTTCTGCAACTACTACCCTGACATATCCTTTTTCTGCCAGCCGTTTGGCTTCTTACACATTACTTTCCTAGTATTCAACTCATTACATATGAATAAATTTACTTTCTTACCTTTTGTAACTCGCCGTGTAGCTAGTTGCTTTGCACTTTTTTTTAATCTACCCGCGCAACTTCTGACACCTTTTTACTTCTTTGTCGCTTATGTTTGCACATCCGCGCCTTTATTTGCCTTCACTTTTGCTTCAAAAAGTTCCCTTTGCTTCTTTTTGCCATCTCGCCAGTATTTGCTAACCTCTTCCTTTTCTTTTTTTTGTAACACTCTTTTTGACTCTTTTGCATTTGCGTATTTGTCATCTTCTTCAGCATCGTTGCGCCAATGTTTGCTTTAACTTTGTGTTTATCTTTGATTTTCTTTCTGAGCTTTGCTTGAACTGAATATTACTTTGCTTTGCTGGTGCTTTTGAAAGGATTTTTTATATCCTTGTTTTCATTTCAGAAATCAAAAGTTCATTTTGCGCAAAGCGAAGGTATTTGCTTTTCTTTATGCAAATTCTTGCCAGAGAATTACCCGAAGACCGCAATAGTCGAAAAAAAAAAATGAAATTGGTCAAACATAACTCAAAGAGTCCTAGCTAGATATATTATGCTAACCCTTAAGACGCTTAGGTTATGTATAAATTTTAACATTTTGGCGGGTGTCATATTCCAGATTCTGGATGGGGACAGTAAATTGGTAGTAACAATTCAAAAACTTTCACACCATTTAGTGTGCGATATGTACGCTGTGGGTCTCCTCCACCAGCCCACAAAACCTGCAGTTCACTCCTTACCAAAGTACTCCTAAGTGCATACATAGGTACCTTATCTTGCAGTGTCCTGTCAGGCGGTGATAATACTTAGACTCCCCCGGCTAAGATTAAACAGTCGTTCAGAGACTCTAAGAGAGGGAGTTCGAAATCCCTGAATATGCGTTTATCATTAAATATACGGCCGTATGCTCCACCCTTTTTGAATGTTATACCGTGTATCCATTGCATGGACCACAGAATTTCACAACGATACCAACCACATCCTTGCCATCAATACCTTCATCATCTGAGAACCAGATAAGCTTGCTAGGGTTCCTAGGTTGTCTTGTATACTTTTTTAGGGACCTTTTTGAAAAAATCTACAAGACAGCCAAGGAAGTACTCGTAATAACTAAAACATGATTTTTTTAAACTAAATTTTTTGATTTCAGAAAGGAAAATGAGTACATATTCGTACGATATATTTAACATTGATAAAAAAACATTATTCCTGAGTTTTCGTATATTCCCTTGGATTTTCTTAGAAACATCTGCGACTTTGTGAGAATTTTCGACAGTAACCGGAGTTTTTAGAGACTTTCTCGATTTTACATAATTTTTCGGAAACTTTCGGGGCTTTTGGACTTTTCGGTATGCTTCGAAACTTTTTGAGGTTTTGTGATCTTTCAATATTTTTTCGCCCCTCTTGATTCTCTTTTCGAAATCTTTCGGGGTTTTTCGAGACCATTTACGATACTTAATTGGTGTACTTTTCTTTATTTCTTGATAGAAGCCATCATGTGTATTTCAACGTTACTTTTCTGCTTTTTTCAAAGGCATTTTTTAACTAACTACATTTTACAGGAGAACACACCTGTGATCTTTTTATATAAATATTTTTTTTTAATACAAAAGTAATACATAAGCATTAGTGCAATTTTTTCGCATTCATAAAATTTTAATATTTGCTACTTTTTTGCATTTGTGGTGATCTGTTCCTGTGTTTTTGCGGCTTAGAGATTTTCCGAAAATTTTCAGCAATTTTTTAGGAGTATGTTGGGATTTATTTGGAGTTTGTTTGAATTTTTTTTTTAATTTTCGGAGTTATAAGAACTTTTTATGATTGTTCCTGCTCTTTTCTGGACAATTTTTCTGGACCTTTCGTTATTTTTTCGGGAATCTTCGGAATTTTTTAAAACTTTTCAAAATTATAAAGGATTTTAGGCGACTTTTTTTATGTATTTTTTTAGACTTTTAGGCTCTTTGAATTTCTACAGGATTTTTTTTTTTTACTTTTCGGAATGCTTTTAGTTTCTGCGGGAATTTCCGAAATATTTCTGAACATCTATTACTTTTTTCGGTTATTTCTCGGCTTTTTGAAATCTTTCGGAGATTTTCTTTGACATTTTTGTATTTTCTTTTTCAGAATTGGTTTGCAAAAAAATTCAATGAACTTTTCTAAATAATCACAAAATCGGCTTTTCAAAATCTTTCGGAGATTTTCTTAGACATTTTTGTATTTTCTTTTTCAGAATTGTTTGGAAAAAAGTTCAAAGAACTTTTCTAAATAATCGCAAAAATTTCAGAAAAGTTCCCTTAACATTTTTCGGGGCCTTTAGAGATATTTGGGGGACTTCTCGGTGTTGATTTTTCTGGATTTATTTATTAATTTTTTACTTTTCATCACAAGTCAAAATTACCGTTTATTTTCTGTTCAAAAGATGTCACGATATTTCTTTTTGTCACCGAGACAGTACAAAATAGTTTTTTACGAACATATGTATGTATGTATCTAACTTCCGTTCCATCTATATACATTACATGACTTATAATATTTTTTATTTAATTTTCATCCATACATATGTACAAACACACGTCTCTTTGCTGTCTGCAGTGTGCCCAACTTAGCGAACAATATGTCTTTAGATTTGCGAGCGATAAAATTAATTTGCTGTCAAAGTCTTTACTTTAAATTTATGCCTACTGAAAAGCGATGCTAGATACATATATAGTACATATTTTATTTTTTTTTTTGTTCTAATATAAATGTGTGAATAAAAATCACACCTCCACATCCTATGCCCAGTTTCTAGTATAATACACTTTCCCTCTCCAACATTCGGCGTCAGCGGCACAAGGGAGCTATTTCGCATAGTTATTGTTTTTGTGTTCCTCCTCCCCACTCTCACCCATCCGCTCGCTATTGCTTTGCTTAACGTAGGCTCCCCCTGCTAAATATGTACCTAAAATCAGGCCTCCTTTCGCCTAGTGTTCACCCCAACCTTTTGTTATCATACTCACTCTCCTACTTGCTCTCTCTCTCTCTCTCTCTTGTGTTTACGACCTCGTTACTCATTCCGCCTGTCCTTGCATCATTAATATAAAACGCTGGGCGATTGTTCGGCAAAATTTGTCATTCAAAGTCCTTGAAAATTTTTAACGTTTATGTGTATCTCTATGCGAACTAACAGCGACGCGTACACGGTCGTCTTTTCAACGCAGCTAATAACTTTTTTCATTGTTGTTATTATTTTTGTTAGCTATGAATTGCAATTGTATAATATATTTTCAAACAGGCAATTGCTTTAGCGGTTTTGTGTTTGCCTTCTTTTGCACATAAAAAAGTATTTATGTGAAACTGATTGAGCCATTTCTCATTTGCCAAACCTTCAAGCAGAGCTTGACTTTAGATTTTGCTGCGCATTAAATTGTAACAATTGTTGTACGTGAAATATCCTTGCATATTTTCGGTGCAGTGGACAAATTTACTCACCAGGGACTCCTCAAGGTTGTATGACAAAAAACAATTCATTAAATTAGCGCTAGGGAATCTCTCGAGATGAACGTTTTACTAAACACTTTAAAAATCGTGGGCGCTAAATGCTTGTTCATATACTACTATATTGAGGAAGGAAAAAAGTAATTATTATAGATTACACAGTTCAACAAAATTTGGTCGTATTTTATCTCAAAGACCGGGACCTTATAGCATTGCCGCGATTTGAAACCTAATTTGAATGTATTTTACACAGAAAATGGGGATTTTGATTTGGCGTTTTTGATTTTGGGGATATTGTGGTACACCCCAAATATTTGATCCTCTACTGACTTGGGAAAAGCGACATAAGCAATGAGTTCTGAGTCTTAGCCATTTCTTAATACATACTTATATACAGAATGTTCTTATGCAATCTAGCCATAAGTCCTTGCTGTTTTCTATTTAATTCCACTGCGTTTTCACACTCAGAGTAGGGCTCTATACCTAAAAACCTTTTTGTTATCTCTAAACATTATATCCTTTCAATTTGTTCTTTAACCGACGAGGCTTACCTGTGTGATTCCAATGCACTTCTATTTTTGTTCATTTTTTTTTTTGCCGGAGCACATCTCTCATAGTAGGTGTTGTTATTGAAAAGAAGTTTCTAGACTCTAGTGACGATGTTGCTCCCAAGCTGTTTTCTTTCTCGTTCACTTTTTCGCTTTTGTGACCTGGGTTGTAGAGGAGCTAGATATTTTTCTTCTACTAAAGCAATTATCTTTCCTATGCCTTCGACAACAAATATACGTACTTATATACGCATAATGTTATCTCGAGTTATTGTTACACCGACGTTCCTCACTTATACAAGGAAGTTTCTGGACCATAGCGATATCCCAAGCCATTCGCTCCATCGTTAATTTTTTCGTTTTTGCGAGCTGGGATCTAAGGATCTAGGTATTTTACAAATCCACGCGAGGAAACTCTTCAGAGCTAGTAAGTATTCTCTATTTGTTCTCATTTTTGTCTCAGCACATCTTGGATGGTTGTTGTTTTTAGTTCGTGTTTTCGATATTGCTCACTTGTGTCTCTCTTTTTTGATCTATAGTTTTATTGGAAGGAAATTTCCCGGCGCTTGCGATTTTGCTTTCAGGCTAGTTGCTTTTACGCCAATCTCTTCAAGTTTGTGAGCGCAGATCTTGAATTCATTCCGCGCTGCTAGTTAGGCTTGGCTGCTTTAAGGAATGTTTTAAGGCGATAAATAAGAGTCCATCCAGCTTGCTTTTACCACTGAAACCAGAGTTTGACTTCCTTTCAATAAGTGCCCTATATTTCTAAGTTCTCTACACCCATTACCGCTGCCTTCCATTCATCTCAAATGTTTGTATTTCCCTCCAACACTATTTTTACTTAACTTTTTCCGCATTAACTTTGAGTTCTCAAAGAAGTTGTCCTTAATTTCGACAGCTGTTCGCTGAACCGTAACTTAGAGTGCATACATAGCCACGCCCCACACTTTTGCGATGCTTCAAGCGTGAAAGCCACTTGTGAGAAAAGCAAAATAAAAGAAATAATGAGAATTCATACACACACACACACATTCAACTCTTGCACTTTTACAAACGCGTACACACCTACATACATCTGAACAAAGAACTAAATGAAACACTTCTTGCCATCCATACTCGTTGGATGGATGGATGGCTGGCTGGCTGGCATTGCATTAATGACGCAATAACCGAAAGGGAGTAGTCGAGTAAATGCACCGTTAAGTCGGTCGCTCGGTCAGCTGGTTGACCAACAATTTGAACAGGTAATTGGTAACAGGTACACGAGGCACCGAATGGCGGCTGCTGTACGAGTAACAGGGGACGCGTTAAATTGCGCGTATTTACTACGAAAGTAGTCCTTGCAGGCTGGGTAGGAGTCGGTGGCATAGTGTCAACTGGCTGAGTGTGGAGTAGAAGAGAGTAAAAGGAGAATTTAATGCATTTTCGTTGTGTAAAATGTGTGGAGAAGGGGAGGGAGCAGAAGCACGCTATGATTGACTGCTAGGTTGATTGCCTGTCGACATGCTCCATGCACTCGCATCTATAACGGTTAAAGCCGAACGCAAGCAAAGTTCGTAAATTGCAAATTTATGTACAATCGCGGCATGACGTTGAAAGTGCTCGTACATACATACATACAATCACGACAATAACAACTGGTGCAATAACAGAGCGACAATAAGGTACCTAAGAAGTGACCCAACTGTCAGGCGTACACGTATACAAATATACTTACACATATGCAAGTACCTTAATGGAACGAAGTTGGTATATTGAGTACAATAACCGCAAAAATTTACAATTGCCCAACAACAAAACGTAGGCAAATTGCACTAACAAATACATGCTCGTTCGTATGTAGCGAAGAGCACAGCGGCAGCAACGAGTAATAACTACAGTATGCATGTGTGCGTGTATGTGTCTGTTTGTGCAGCAAAAACGTCAGCAACATCCTTGCCATTGCCCCAGTTTTCGGCAACAACATGAAAATTAACTAGCCATTATATTTGTTGTAGATATACATACATACTTGTGCTGTTAGTTAAGTGGAATTGGCTGATGGAAAATTTTTCCAATCGGAGTACTGTGACTGGTAGTGGTAGGCAAAGTGGGTATAGATAGCCTATGGGTGGGGAAGGCAGGAAAAATTGGGACGCGGCGTCAGCAATGAATTAAATGTGCTTTGATGCCTGTATGTACTTGCATGGATTTTATTAAATAAGCATTTAGGCTGCATGACGTAGCCAAAGTGAAATGAGCGAGTACAACCAGCGAGAGTCGCTGCAGCGGAGAGGGCTTCTGAAATAAAACTGAGCGCGTAGAGTACCTACGCGTTTGAGTGAAACTTCACACCTTCAACTTCTTCTTCATCTTAATCTTTACCTTCGTCTTCATCTACATCTTCATTGTTATTTCCATCTTCGTCTTCGCTCCCATCTTAATCTTTATCTGCATCTTCACCTTCACGATCATCTTCATCTTCATCTGCATCTTCATCGTCACCTTCATCTCCATGTTGTTGTTGTCACAAATTTCCAAAGAGTTTCTGGGAAATCATTATCTTCATCATCAACTTCAACTTCATCTCCACTTTTCTCCTTACCTTCATGTTCATAGTCATGTCCACCTTAAACAGCTTTATCATCTTGCTCTCCATGTTCATCTTCATGTTCATCTCGTCTTACCCTTCATCTCATCTTCCCTTTCATCATCATCTTCATCTTCGCCATCTTCACCTTCATTTCGTTGTCATCGTCATCTTCATCTCTTACCTTAACAGCCATCTTCAAATTCCCGCCCCAGTGACGTTCGACACAGCCGTTTTCTTTCTGCACACGAATTCGCCATATACGGCCTTATCGTTGCGTTAAAAATTTAACGCAAACATCTCCAATAAGCGCCCCATGTGACCGCCTTATTGGCTGGGTGGCTATTTACGGCTGGTTGATGTCCTCGGAAAAACTAAGGCTGACTCTATCGACATCCGAAAAATGCGATGGACGTGTCAACTGTGGAAAGCATAGAACCTTAGACCATCTATTGCAGTTACCGTGTAAATGAGCGCAAACTCGGTATTGTATTTGTGATGAGACGAGACTACTTTCACCATAATTTGCATCTCCCTCCAACGGAAGTGCAGGACGAGCCGTCCAAAGATCTTATTTATGAGATGTCAAGTTAGATAAGAAAGGTTTTTTTGTGGACTCCACCACGAAACGTCCTATATGGGGCTGAGGCAGACCGACCTCGACGGTATCCGAAATATTTTATACCCAAATCGATCATGTTTTGATAGACGGAAGACACATTTGCAGTGTCCTAGACGTACATATGTACATACTTACGATGCAAATACCTAACGTCGACTCAAAACACAATTTCTAAGAGCCTTTTTTACGGTATCACAACAAGACCATGTAAGGTCGTGTGCCTGAATCAACCGCTTTATGAGCGCAGCCACGAATAACCTAACCTAATCTACACAAACACCAATGTGCGCCCAATAATACAACGGCAGCTGAATGTCGAAAAGTTGCAGTCGAAATAGGCAGCGGACATATTCGACACTCGACTCCCACACCTATTCGCAGATTCTTCAACAAGGCGGCATATGCAAGCTATTCGTCCACATATTCCGCTCATTACTTACCGCCGTCGACGAAGCAGTTTGATTGCTGCGAGTCCTAAAGAATAGCTGGTACGATGGGGAATCGCACAGACCTACATGGCACTACCACTGGACGGGTTGTGCAGTCAAGCCATAAACGACATTCAGCGAGAGACCATAAAAGCATTTACAAACTCTCGGCCCATTAATGACGCCATCGGAGACGAAAAGCTTCAGCTGCCTGAAAAGTTCTTACTAACACTGGCTCTACTGAGGTCGGGATACTGTAGCATGCTTGACATTTACTTTAATAGGGTTTGTTAAGGCACCCACCCGGACAATAGCCATCTCTTAATTTGCCTCTTTATACCCACTTAACCAGTTTTTAGTGTCGGAACTGACTCCGTCGAAAGAGCACGTTTATTGACGCTACGACCAGTGATGCCAGATTGTGGGTAATTTCCCTATTTGAGGGATATTTTGCAACAAAAATTATTAAAAGGGAAAAAAGGGACATTTCAAACAAATAAGGGATTTTCTTTTGATGCAGTTATTGTTGCATAATTGATCCAAATTCAAGAATATTCGACATTCTTACGTAATTAATCTTTCTGAAGATGTGATGTGGAGTGAAATGGTATATAATTGTTAAAAAGTATAAGGACAATTTCGAAAATTTTCTTACGTTAACCAATTCAAGCACTGAGTAAGAAAGAATCTTTTCAGTTGTAACTGGTGTTTCATGTAAAAAGCGGAACAAATTATCTGATGAAATGTTAAATAGCACATGAATGTGCTT
>NW_016162595.1:29343-41942 GCF_001687245.7 Rhagoletis zephyria
TTACGTTAACCAATTCAAGCGCTGAGTAAGAAAGAATCTTTTCAGTTGTAACTGGTGTTTCATGTAAAAAGCGGAACAAATTATCTGATGAAATGGTTAATAGCACATGAATGTGCTTAAATTTTAAAGTCACCAAAAAATTTGTTTAGGCCCTTAGTGAGTGAGCAAAAAAATGAAAGTGAAGCCGGCAGGCAATGGCAAACCTCCGAGTATATTCCTGCCATGAAAAACAGCTTCTCATCAAAATACACTCGCCATTCGGAGTCGGCGTAAAACTGTAGGTCGCTCCCTGTTGTGTGACAACATCAAGGGGCACGCCACAAATTGGAGGAGAAGCACATATGTGTAAGCGCCAATTATTATTATTATTATTTTATATGAATTTTACTTCTCTACTACTGAAACATGTATATGTTTAAATTCGTAGGGAATTTTGTGGGGTAAATTTTTAAGCTGTGGGTAATTGAGGGATTTTTTCCCCATTTTCGTGGGATTTTTAACAGAGAATGTCTGGCATCACTGGCTACGACTGATTAAGTAACTGTTTTAGGCAGGCCTTATAAGTGCTGATACAACAACGCGAAACGTCAGTTCTCTGAGAAAAAAGACGCCGCCTAAAGAGCCCTGCTGCGATCGGATGCAACGCGCGCTATGTAGGTTCAATATAGGGAGTTGAAAAGAGAAGCGAGACGTATTCTCCTTATGTAAAAAAAGAGAGAGGCCGAAAGGTGGGTGCGAAGGGCTCGAAATGCTGGGTGATAGGAAGAACGCGCGAAAATTGTATCAGAAATTTGGGCGACTTACAGACATAAAGTCTGAGTGCTGTTTCTGCACGCGTTGTTTTGTGTTTCTTTCAACAAAAGATAGGCGATTAAGGACCGATTTCTCGAGTTAGGTATTAAAATTTGTGTTTCAGAAAAAAATTTGTGTTTAAAAGGCAGATAAATTTTAAAATCTACTTCAGGAAATTGCTCTAAGGGCTTCACATCCCGCAAAAATTCTTGTAAAAACAACCACGGCCACCTAGCGACCGACGTACAGAGTATTCCTAAATTAACATCGTTGAAACCAGTGGTAAATATGAACCCGAGCCCCCTGTGGCGGACCACGGAAACGATTTCCCAGCGTCTGGTCTGACTATGACGAAAGTACGATTAGTACACGACAAAGCTGCTGAAATCCACGCCTCGCCTGCTCAGCTATTCAAGTACGGCGAGGGACTAGAAGTTCATAAGTAGCATCCCAAATATGATCGGCTGAACCTATACCTGCCGATTGGAATGTTAACGTGCTCTGTCTAATTCACAAGAAGGACGACACTGTTAATGCTCCTTCTACTGCGGGATCAGCCCCCTTAGCATTTGGTATAAGGTCTTATCGGGCGAATTGTGTGAAGGGCTGAAGACCACTGTCAAGGAACTGATTGGGCAATATCAGTGTACATTAGACCTAGTAAATCCATCGTAGATATACCAGGTATTCGGCATACGCTAAATCTTGGAAAATACCCGCGAGAAGGGGATCGACAAAGAGTAGGTATCTACTTGAGGTGATCGAGGACAAAACGAAATATCGTCAGGCATTAAGTAAGCAGACAGTGGCTCGGCATTCACGTGACTGTTGTAAGTTATGATTTCCAAATATTAGAGGACCTCGTTAAGTTGGGTACCAGCCTTTAAACACAAAAGCGGGTTATTCTTGCCATCAACTACCTCTTTGTACTGAGCAGGCAATTGAAAAGTAAAGTTGTCTCTTTAGGTACGAAAACTACTAGGTTACTCATAGTGCTGGTGCTAGTATTTGGCGCAGAAGCATTGACAAATATAACATGCTATGAAACGGCGCTTGGAAATCTCGGAGTGCAAGTATTGGAGGAAAAGATAATGAGGAAGATTTACCGGCCTTTGCGTATTGGCGACGCGACGGCGAGTACCGCAGAGGATGAGGCGATAAGCTGTTTAGCGGCTTGTGTCCCACGCGGTGCCCGCTAGTAGCAGCAGAGGAACGGGAAGACCTACTCTGCGTTTGGAAAGGCCAGATACAGAAGACCAAAATCATTTAGGCATCTACGGTGCCAAACAAGATGAAGAAAAAGTCCTATCTATGTAAGCTCACTTAAACATTTTAAGCTACTTACAATGCGAAAAAGCTAGTAGCTATTAATATCGTGTACAATATCCCAGCTGGCTAGGCTGTCAGTCTGAAATACATATGTATGTACATACATATGTGTGTATTTTACAAGTTCATTCAACTAACAGGATATATCCACATTTACATACGTATGTACATATATATTCATATGTATATGAAAAGCAAATTTTGTACGCATGAAAGGATATTGACTTCTGTGAATTTGAGCAGCTAGGGTTTCCATCAAGGTTTTCTTTTCATTTGGATGAGTGATGTGTGATAAAAATAGCATACGACCATAGGGTATAGAACAAAGAAAGAGAAGAAGAAAATAAAAATACGTTGACAGCGATGAATGAGTGACATTTGCTGAAGGTAAGCAAATGGGAAACAATTTAAAGGACTCTAAGGCTATTGAACGCTGAGTGCTGTGAGGAGTGATGGAAATGAATACCAAGGAAGCAAATCGAAAAATGTGTTGAATAATAAGTTAATAAATTATAGCGCTTCAATATGCAAAGTAAGGTCAATGGAAAGAGTATTTATTTAAGAGCAGCAGTAGGAGTCGAAGGGCAGAAGAAAAAAAAGCCACTCAAAAAATATTTTCGACTGTCAGTTTATGTGAAAAATGTGCTGATGCTTGAAAGATAATGCGAATAGTGGAAAAATGATGATACTGACACGCGAAACGTGTGCTTGCAATGTGCTTGCAAATCTTTCTGTGACACGCTAGAAGACGCTTTTGCTGATAATGTAAGTACATATGTATGTAAGTTGAAAATTTGCAAACGTGCGCACAGCAGCTCAAATAAAGTGATGGCAGGAAAAAAATAAAACCTAAAAAAAAATTTAAAGAAATACTACTGATGCGCATCAGGCATACAAAGTAAATGCTTGTCTGGCAAAAGCGCTGACGCAACGCTGCATTTCGTTGATATATTTTCGTTGCTAAACAAAATTTTTTATTGCAATCAAGTAGTAGAAAACAAAAGCGAAAAGTGAAAAAATTACTTTTTATTTATTAATTTTTTTTTGCAGCTAACAAAGAAAATAGAAAATCAAATCTGCAAAAGAAAAGCCTAACTAAGCAGCGGAAATATTTGTAAAGAGGAGCTATCATGTTGTTCCCCCTTTTATATTGTTTCTTTTCTTTAGATTTATTTTATTTTTTCTACCAATTTTTCCATTTTTTTAATTTTCTTTTTTTGAACCTTATAAATTTGTCTCAGTTTTTTCGCTTCCATTTCTGCCCATATAGCAGATTTGCTTTTCAATATTTTTCCCACTTCAGCTTATTTTCCTCTTATATACTTATCAATCGCTAAGTCACACTTAACCTTCACTTAATGTTGCTGCTTGGAAGCGCGTGTTCATGCGCTTGATTTTCACATAAGATACGTTTGAAAAATGTGTACGTTTGAAAAATGTGTACAGTCACTCACAGAAGTATTCGTAAATTAGTTTTTTCACAATATTCAAAAAGTTTTCCATCATAAATATTTTTCGCTAATTTTCATTTAAAATATAGCTCATTCTATATAAAAATAGACTTTGTTCATGCCTTATATGGAAACAAATCGATAAAAAAAATTCTAAAAAATCAACGGTAATTTTTAGCTACTTAAAGCTTGCACTTTATTATACTAAAATTACTAAAAACTAAAAAATATAACGAGCTACAAAACTGTATACAGAAAATTTTCTAAAAATTCTAAAAAAAAATTTTGAAATATTGATGAACATTTTTTTAAGTTTGATTCGTTTTTATGAATTTTGTATAACGTTTGCAGGAATCATTTATATGGTTTTTGTTAAAGAATGAGCTATACTTCAAATGAAAATCACCGAAAAAGATTTGTAATGAAAAACATTTGGATAATGGGAAAAAACTAAATTACGAATACATCTGTGAGTGACTGTATGTGTGAAGGCGAGCATTATATTAGTAATAATGCAGGCCTTGCTACGCATTGGTTGGTTAAGTACTTAAGTAGCCATGTGCTTAATCACTTTCGCGCTGGAAAATATCTGATATTTACTTATTCTTTCCCGTTTTAAAAATTTTTATAATTTTTTTTTTTCACGCAGTTCTGTAAGATGATGAATGAGGTTACATATTTTATCAGTGAAGATTGAGTAACAACTATAAGTTTTGAACCCTTTTGTGTCTATAAAATATATGCTAGAAAATTACGTTCTAAATTAAAGATTATGATTAAGTAAGAAGTTCTTCTTCTTGTTTGGTATTGATTTTTGCCCAATGGAATAAAATACGCCAGTCGTTTCCTTCCCCTGCCAATTGACGCCAATTGGAAATGCCAGGTAAGATGAAGTTCTTCTTCAGCTCGTCTTTCCATCGCAGAGGGGACCTTCCTATTCCTACCACTACCGGGTATCGGGTTGACCTCTTTCAAGACTGGAGAGTAGATAGAAAATTTTATTTTCTTAAAACGGATGATTTGAAAGCTTACTGATTTTTGTTTTTCAGAAAGTGTGGTAGACCACATTTGTCTTAGTAGACCTAGTACTTGAGCTGAGCTGAGATCCAAACCTCTATTCGGCTGTAGAGTTTTACTAGTATACAGAAAATTTTCTAACCTTGAAAGGCCCCTTTGCGGTGTTGAATTCCTCTAGTTCAAGTGCTTTCACTTGTTGTAATACTAAAAAGCGAAATCTGAGCTGGCTAAGAGGTCCACAGCGACACATAATGGGCTACTCTCTCTTTTCTGGCCTCACAATCTGGATAACACTAAAGAAGTGCTTAGTTTTACATTGACCCAGAAATAAAGGCTTTGACTTTCAAGTCTGCTGTCTGATATTTCCGAAATAAAAACTCTCTTGGAAAATCATAATGGTTACTTACAGCAGGACCACCAACAACGACTACAATACGCTATTCGTTCGTTTAGCCACACAAATTAATTTTTTTAGGTAACGTTTTGATGTCGGATGAAGCGCGTATCAAGCACTAGTTACACCCATCCAGAAGCACTGTTAGGTGTAGTGTTATGGCCGAAGAAGTTAAGGGCCCGTATTTCTTCGAGAATGAGGATAAAACGCTAGAAACAATTTCTGGGGCTTCTTACAGAACAATTATTGACAACATTTTGCGGCCAATGGCAGAGCCGCATCCTAATTTGTGGTTTCACTGCTGGCAATCTATGGATCTGCTGCGTGAAATTGGTAGGTCTTATTTGGCCCACCCTGTACATACATACACATTTCTAAAGCAATTTCCCATCATGTCATGTTAAACTTGTCGAATCTATTATCTTCCGACCTCGTCGAAGGCGTTGACCAACACCAACTTCAGCCTCAATTTTATCTCCTTCATTATCCAGGCAAAAGAGGTTAGCTTAGTGGAGCTCTATGACTTTCTGAGGAAGAATATTGAGCATTTAAGCCTCTTGGTATTCCATTCCCTGTACAACATCCGCCACGTAGTTTTCCATATAAGTACTTATCCTCCTTGACCAGACTATCCTTTACTTTCCTCGAAGAAACTTTGTTGGCCTCTTCACTGTCTGTATGCTGTCTGAGATATGCATAGCTCAATGGTCTGCAACTCAGCCTGAAAGGGCCTAGCTTCCCTTAGAAGATACCAGTTGGGACTTTTTTTAGCTAGAATTTGTGACGAATTCATTTCTCCACCAGTGATCGATTTAGAACTTTTTTTTCATTCGCTCTTTTTTCCAAGGATAACGCGTGACTATTGTCATACTATCATCGTATTTTTATTCAGTATTGCCTGACAGTTCATAATGCGAAGGGTCACACCCTGAGTGGAAGATCAACCTATCTCGGCAGCCAATTCGATCTCAAAACATTTTTCAAGAACGCCCTATTTCAGAATTTTATTGAAAAACATCCTATCCCAGAATTTGGTTGAAGAACGCCTTATCTCAGAATTCGGCTCAAAACGTCCTATCTAACTTCAAAATGTATTGAAAATGTGCTGGTATAGGGCGTTTTTGAATCGGCAGCGGAGATACGGCGTTTTTGAAACAAATTCTGAAATAGGACGATCTTCAACCAAATTCTCAAATAAATATGGCGTTCTTGAAAAGTTCCAGTTCTGTTTCAAGTCTTACTTAAAAATAAAAAAGGTCTAGATGGATCCTCGTTATATAGTGTGTGTATGATTTTAATTCAATCTATGTATTCATATATTCTTTCTAACCCGAAAACTAGTTACTAAAACTGCGTACTTAGTTTTTCTCACTGACGGCAGGATTTTCTTAAAGAGACTTTGTAATAAAAAAAAATATTATTTTCAAAAAAATATGTAAAAAATTCAGTGCAATGTAGGATAACAATGAAGGTATCATAAAAAAAATAAAAATCTTTAGAATTATAACAGGATAAATTTTTTGGTGCATTAGGACGAGTGGGCATGGAAAATCTACTTTACAAATTTTGTCTTTAAATATCATTGAAAATTTGCAATATTTTTATTATTATTTTTTTTTTAATCATTGTTTGAGGTCTAATATATCGACCTCATCATCGAATTTCGTCCTGCAAACTTTATTAGCTTAAAAAGACAAAATTTATTAAAAGCGTATTTTCAGTACCTATTCGTCCTTTTAAACTAAAAAACTTTATTGTTTTTGAATTCCACAGAATCTTCTCTCTCATTTAGTACCCATATTGTTATTCCACATTGCATTGATTTTATAAAATAATTTTTGGCATTAATCATATCTTTGAAATTTCAAAGTCCTTTGAAAAAATTCATGACGTCAGAGTGAAAAACTAAAAACGCTGTTGGCCCATAGTTTCGTGAATATATTGATTCTTTTGTGTGTTTTGAAATTTTTTGTTTTTGTCGCATGGTGTTATAATTTCTTAATATAGCCACAGAACAGGCATCCTAAAATCCTCCCCTTCTTAAGCTCGTCGGCGATTTCAAGCATCCGTTGATGGTTACCCCAGCAACCGAGGCAATCGGAGATCGTCGTGTCACACGTACTTGTTGTCGGCTCGCGTTGATGGAAAANGTTGGCCCATAGTTTCGTGAATATATTGATTCTTTTGAAATTTTTTGTTTTTGTCGCATGGTGTTATAATTTCTTAATATAGCCACAGAACAGGCATCCTAAAAGACTCCCCTTCTTAGCAATTGGTGTTTGAGTGTATCGTAACGTGATAAGAAATATTTTTAGAACAAATTTTACAACAAACCTTTACTGCTGGAATTCGCCGCTTCCTATGAATCGCTCGCGGTCTTATGAATTCATGTCAAAGATGGGACACCGACATAAACGTCAAATAGGATAAAAGAAAAAAAAGCGACGAAAAAATTAAAAGCTGAGCAGCACAAAAATAAGACAAATATTTGGTTGCGAGAACACATGAACATAAAAAATATGTATGTAAATATGACGGAAACCCACGAAATTGTCTGTAAACATGATGCGAAAAGCAAACAACGCAGCAGTGAGTAGCCTGTATTGGCGAACAAGCAAACAAGGATGAACTCTCCAACGAAACAGAAAAAAATCAATAAATTTCAGTTTATTTGCCGTTTCCTCTCACAACATTATCAACAATACAAATATTTAATAAGACAAGGCTTTGGTAAATGTGCCGCATATTGCAGCGAGCGCCTGGCAAATGCTGATGAATGGACGAACAACGAACGAAATTACTTGCNAGTTGGTGTTTGAGTGTATCGTAACGTGATAAGAAATATTTTTAGACCAAATTTTGCAGCAAACCTTTACTGCTGGAATTCGCCGCTTCCTATGAATCGCTCGCGGTCTTATGAATTCATGTCAAAGATGGGACACCGACATTAATGTCAAATAGGATAAAAGAAAAAAAAGCGACGAAAAAATTAAAAGCTGAGCAGCACAAAAATAAGACAAATATTTGGTTGCGAGAACACATGAACATAAAAAATATGTATGTAAATATGACGGAAACCAACGAAATTGTCTGTAAACATGATGCGAAAAGCAAACAACGCAGCAGCGAGTAGCCTGTATTGGCGAACAAGCAAACAAGGATGAACTCTCCAACGAAACAGAAAAAAATCAATAAATTTCAGTTTATTTGCCGTTTCCTCTCACAACATTATCAACAATACAAATATTTAATAAGACAAGGCTTTGGTAAATGTGCCGCATATTGCAGCGAGCGCCTGGCAAATGCTGATGAATGGACGAACAACGAACGAAATTACTTGCATGCAAATATGTACGAGTATGTAAGTATGATTGTAGCAGCAGTATGGCCACAACCAGCCAACCAAGCAACCAATTGACTCAGCAAAAGGAAGGACCCCAGATCATACATTGTTGAGTAGAACAAAAGCGGAAGAAATTAAATGAAATAAAAAGAAAAAAATCCACAATGTACGCATTCGTGCTACCACACTCGAGTGTCATGACGACGTCGACGACGACTGCGCGCCAAAGTGCCACTTGGTGGTGCTGGTCGTCGCACAAAAGCAAAGGAAAGCAACTGCAATGCCGCAGCAGAAACGGCGGCCATACCGGAGACAATGTTATAGAGCGGGAAAATAAAGACACTGGGCTACGACGCAGCAGTAACATGCGGGCACGTACGTAGACTGCCGGCCAGACAGTCAGACAGACGCATTGTGTCGCATACGCACAGCCATTGAAGCTGAGTTGACTCTGAGGGCTTACTCGTACCCCTCCAGCCACTCGCCTCTAACTTCGCATTGTCTGTCGAATGCTGACTGCCTACACAAGAATCTCTGACTACCCGCTGCTTATGTCTACGTTTGCGTCTGCGCGCGCCATCGAAAAATTAAAATCTATAAAATTTTCACAAATCTCCACTGCTGGCATCTTCGTTGCTGCCCTTTCAGTTCTTCATTTGCGTCGCTTCACTTTTCAATTCATTCAATTAGTTGCGCTAGTACTGCGAATTATGCAAAGCAACAACAATTGCATGCAACAAAGCAAAGCGCATTACACCAGTGCTGCAATAACAGAAAATCGTTTTTTCTTGTTTTGTTTTCACGATAAGATAAGCCATCAACAAATGTATGTAGATAGGCGGCACAAATTTTCATGTGTTGAACCGTGAAATGTGGAAAAATTAAAGTAAAAGAATGCTTTATGCGTAGTTACGGCAATTACAAGGGTCATTTAGGGGAGTCGTCGTTGTTGTTGCTGTGTAGTGTTGTGGTTGTGAAGGGGGAATGATTGTGGCGATAAGAATGGGCTGATAAGCATGATAGGCAGACAAATGAAATTGAGTTGTAGTGAATCACTACGCACTTTACAAGCAAATAATTTCAGATAAAATACAAAACAAAAATCCAACAAAACTTGCAGAAATCTTAAGAAAAAAATTAAATTAAATAAAACAAAAAAATAATAATTCAGCAGCTTTCATCAAAAATATAATTATAAAACAACATAACATAAAAAACATAGCATAGCATCGCATAACATAACATAAGATCACATAGCATAACATAACAAGATCACATAACATAGCAAGATCGCATAACATAACATAATATAACAAGATCACATAACATAGCGTAACATAACATAACATAAAGCCCTAACCCTAGCAGGGGAACCATAGTCCACCCTTGGACCATTACTCTGCAAAGAGCTGATGATGTCAAAACTGTCCCTAACTCGTTACCTATTGGCCATTTCGATCCGTTTTTTTTTTTGTTCTCAGTATTCCAGTAGGCCCTAAACTCGATTTCTGGTACGAGGAAGTTCTAAACACTGAAAAAGTGTGGAAACCTCCAGGTGTATTGCTACATAAAAAAAGTTGGGCATTAAACCATTTGTCGTTTGGTCCGTTTATTTGTATTATAATACCGATTGAAATAGAAGCTCCGCCAAATACTTACCCAAAAAGTATCCGCTAAATATTTATTTATTGTATAGTGGTCATAAGACCAACCACTAAAACACTTTCCAGGGTGGGGCGATTATGCAAAGTGTGGATGAAGTGCAACTCAGTGCGGGAGCTAGCATAAGCCCTTATGGACTTACAAATGTATGTAGCACTTCTAAATACATAAGACTACAGTGAGCGCTGAGGAATCGCATGCTTCGCGAAGTGACCAGAAACTGTGGATCAAGACCCAGGAGTGTCGAATCTACCCTCATACCCCTTAGGTTAGGTTAGGTTGAAGCGGCTGCCTTCATCCAACGTAGGAGAGAGGCATACTTAGACCCAGCGGGTGCGTTGTGGTATCTATTGAGAGCTCGAATTCGAACCCGACCAGTTGGTTAAGTTTAGGAAGCGCGACAGAAAAAAAGGTGGTGATGAAATGAGCGCCCTCTCGCCCACATGAGGGCAGGGCAGTGACAGAGGTAGTGCTCCACACTCTCGATTTCTTCCACGTCGCGGCAACTATGGTAGAAGTCATTGGCCGGCAAACACATTCTGCTAGCCTGTCTTCCAATTAAGCAGTGGCCCGTAATGATACCAGTGTCCTCAGCCTTAGTAGGGGGCCTTCTAGCCGAATGAGTGCGTGCGATCTTTTCTTGACAAGGCTGGGCCAGATTTGTCGAGTCGTCCCATACGTGGGTTCTTCCGATCATCTTTCGTTTGCCTTGAGTAAGTAGTCGATTTTGAAGCTACCCTCTTCCCCCTTAATTCAAGGTGTCATACGTATCCATGTCCATGTCAAAAATTTCGCCGATCACCACGGCGCTAAAACTAGTCTGGATGTAGCATCTTCAGTAGCCACTGGAGCAGTCTCGAAAAAAAGCATACACTGCCAAAACAATTGACGTACGCTGCGCTAACTAAGTTTCTACGGCCGACAGATTTGTCGTGTTAGCCGTCAATATCTAGGGTAGCCGCGAGCAAATCGCTTGAGGGTAGGTCTTAAGCGGTTCTTGGTGAAGATGGCAAACGGCAACCGCTCATAAGCACTCCACGGGTCCCAAGTCGCAAGAAAGCCAATTAAACCCACGTCCAGGTGGTTCAGAGATTACAAATGAAGTTCGCATTTTTTCGAGGTGGCGCACAGTGTCCCGGCTCCATACAGGCTGCGGTCAAATTATAGTAATTGTGCTCCGATTTCAATGAAATTTGTTATAAGCCCTTCTTTCATTGAGGAAATAAGAGATTTCCAATATGGAGGTAGCTAAATATCTGCCACCCCCTCCACCCTAGTGGGCGGAAATACTTAATGTGCTCCAATTGTTATGAAATATGGTGGATAGCCTTATGTTATCAAAGAAAGCCAAACTGTGAAATATGATAAAGAATGGTTTACTTCCACGCCCACAATTGGCATCATTTTTTTTTTTTATTAATCGATATTTACAGTGGCGTCTCGTATTTATCGTTAACTCCATTTCCATCGATGTATTCAACCATTTTCTACTATTGGCTTGAGTACTTATAAAGCTTTGCAGCTTACGGCAGTATTCGAAAGTTGTTAACTATCAGCCTAAAAAAAAAATAATGACATTGGGTCAGTCTAGCGTATATACCCTAAAATCAGAGTTGTTTCATAAGTACTTTTCATCCGTGAAGTAAGTGAACTATTTATATAAATACCATCGGGGTGATCCGCCTGTTATTTTAATGTTGGACATGCTGGAGTATAACAAAAAAAAAACTACGAAAAATGAAGTATCTCTCAGTATAACAAATAAATTAGTGTCGATTGTTCCGCCTTTTTCCGCTGCATCTTAATTGGTGTAGTCAGCGTGGGTTGCCTATAAATTGTCAGCAGCGAGAAAGTTGTTTTTATTAATCAATTTTAGAATTGAATGGGTGTGGTGAAAGAGTTGCTTATGCTGTGCATTGAGCAGTTATTAGCTTCTGGGGATAAAAGCTGGTTATAAATGTAAAAGTAAGCTAGTCTTGGAGTTTTACTCTTCTGTTTTAGCCCTACAATATATACACATTAGGGTGATCAAAAAAAAAAGTTAAGTCGGAATTTTAATGCTCTCTCCCCCTAGCATTGTTTTCTACCGAAAAAATTTCCCCCGATTTTTTGTATTTTGAAATCAAAAAACATTTAGAGGTCGCTCAAAGCGCTCTAAGTTTTCCATGCATTTTATATGGAAAAAATCAACTTTTGTAGAAATGGTATAGAATCCTGGAAAATCGATATTTTTCTGTCAGAAAACTCTGTTTCTATTCAGCAGATTTCCAATTATAATACCCAATTTTTTATTTAACCATTTTTTTATAACAACTATATTTTATAGGTCCACCAAAAGCACAACAATTCTATGTTATTATTGGAAGAGAACCGCAGTTTTCCGATCGAAAAATATTGATTTTCAAGAATTCTATACCATTTCTGCCAAAAATGTTGTTTTCTCCTCATATAAAATACATGGAAAACTTTGAGCGCGTGGATCGCACTCTATATAATTTTTGATTACAAAATAAAAAAATTAGGCTATATCTTTTCGGTATAGAACGATCCTAGGGGGTTAGGGCATAAAAATTCCGACTTTACTTTTTCCCATGCATTTTTGGACCACCCT
>NW_016162596.1:0-11172 GCF_001687245.7 Rhagoletis zephyria
CCGGGACACGCACAATGCTTTTATGCTTTTTTCTAACGTATTAGCACTTTTACTTGTGGGCGCTTAATATTCGCACCTTCTGACACCAAATATAGGGGGTAATGAAACTATAACCCGCTATTTTAAATGTACAATANCACCTTCAAAAAGGCTAACATAGTTAATTTTTTCCAGAAAAAGGAAAGGACACACACTGCTAAAAACATTTCTTCAAGGAGAGAAGATACACGTATCTTAGGACATAAAATATCGAGGATTAATGCTGCGCCCAGATAAAGCTGTTAAAAAACCATCACCGTCATTGGGACCTGACAAAAACTAAATACAAGGAACTAAAGTATCGAAAAAAGTGTTGGTTAGGGTCTTTGTGAATTAAAGCAACGATATGTAGATCCAGTCTGATGGAAGAAAGCAGAAGTGGAGCCCGCGAAAACCCGGTTCTTGCGGAGTTTCTTGATTTACCTTTTCTCCTTAGAGTGGTCAGAAAGATTATAACCAAAGAGGAATGACTGCTTATTAGCTTTGTAGATTTGCCTCTTCCGAGGTTAACCTCAAGCTTAATTTCAAAGTCATCTTTCTTAATAGACCCAAAATAATGAGGGAAAGACATAAATCCCTGGAGAATAGTTATAACTAGATGGCGTCAATACTCACTAAGGCCTATCCGTAGAGGCATGCTGTATACCACTAAGAAGGTTTATTTTCAATAGCAAAAGTCAACTCTGTCTTCAAGTTTAAGTTCATTATAGAAATCTACATTTGTATATGTTAACTACTTAAACCGGAAAAGTCATGTGTAGACTAGAAAACGTGACACAGACCCAGTTTATACTATCGCTGGAACCAAGTGACTGCAGACCTATCATAGGTGGCTTAACCCTCCTATACCCTTCTCTTCTTTCCTTCCACATATCGCACACCGTCTTCAAAAGAGGCACAACTCAAACTTTGGCATTTTTGAAATTTTGCGCTAAAAATGTATACAGAGCTTTTATTTACCTTTCAGCAAAAGCTGGAGCAATTTTTTTGTTATAATTTGTTAAAAAAAACCTAAGGAAAAGTCGCCCTTGCCAATATGATTAGCATCCCAGTCGGATAAATAATGTAATGTATTTCTTATGAGTTCTCGATTACACTAACTATGTAATCAGCATCCTAATGTATTCAAAAAGTTCAAAAAATTCCCTATTAAAACACATTCATCTCTCGATACTAGGTAATGCAAAATTGAAAGCCCCACTTTTCTTAAGACATCGCCCTGGGGGAAAAATGCATTTTCGAATGTGAAAACATACATATACATTAAATGTTCTCACTGGGATGTGCTACGAAATAGTTCTTCGCATTTTCTGACGAACGTAATCTGTAATTGAAGTCGTACAACAGTGTCGGGTATGAATCAATAAGTAAAGCCCGTGCGGTGGTATCAAAGGCTGTTGATAAAGAAGTTTCAATATTGTACTTTAGATATTTTTTATTTTTCTTTGCCAAAAATGTGCACGTGGCAGTCGTAATTCAATTATAGCTTAAATAAATACTAGCTTCGTATGATTTTTTTTATTTTCAATGTTTGAGTGAATTAAATTTACAGCCCAGCTACCTTTTGCACTCACGAAATATGTACATTCTCGGACAATATCGACATCCATACCCACATATATAACTATGTACGATAGGGCGGTCCTTAAATGTAGGAAGGAAATGTGTACATCAGATCTCCTAAGCCCCAACCCCCACGTCGATACCATCACAGTCGAAGATATCACATATACATTTTGGGATTGGAGTCGGTTAAGGCGTATCGCACAGGGATCAAAATTCAGATTACGGTATGAACACGTCTTAACCAACTCCAATCGGAACCAAAATTTATATGTGATATCTTCGACTGTGGTAGTATCGATTTTAGGTATTAGACGAAAAAAAAATTACCGATATTACCGATTGAGGCGGTGAGACTGAAAAAATCTTTCATTAGCTTATAAGAACCACCCTAATGTAGCACATACATATGTAAGTAANCACACACACACACACACACACACACACACACACACACACACACACACACACACACACACACACACACACACACACACACACACACACACACACACACACACACACACACACACACACACACACACACACACACACACACACACACACACACACACACACACACACACACACACACACACACACACACACACACACACACACACACACACACACACACACACACACACACACACACACACACACACACACACACACACACACACACACACACACACACACACACAGTAACCAAATGCACTACTTCCGTTGCTACAAATCGTCCCTTTGTATTTGAGTATACTTTTCGCCGTCGTTGTGCATTTGCACGCGATTACTTTGTAAGGCAGCAAGGAGGGGGAGGGGGCTGGGGAGGCACAAAAGCGTACCACTAACTTACTGCGCGGCTTTGTTTTGTTGGCTGCTCGATTGCCTTGGCTAACAGCGTTAGTTTTAATGTTGCATAGTTTTGGGCGCATAAATATGCAACCACATACATATATACTTGACTACACACATATGTATTTACATACATACGCACACCGACACAATGAAACAAAAACGTTTGCAAAGCAATAGCTGGGTAGGCAGTTTGAAATTTTATGACCCAAAGTTTGTTATTGTTTTTTTTTTCTAATTCTCTATTTGCGCTTCTACATATTTCTACGCTATGTTGCTGCTCCAACTTTTGTCTGCCGTAATCCAATAAAAAGCCACTACTATGTGTGTGTGTGTGTGTGCGAGCTTTGAGCGCGCAAGTTGTTTCCATAAAAGGACGAAAGGTTGGCGATGTTTTCGGTTAGCAACAGCGGAAGGAGGAAGTAAAAGTTACCTGCTGCACTTCGTCGCTTCAGTATGCGGCAATGTAATTTATGCCACACGAGTTGTTCAGCTCTATGCATCTCTTCATGTGTGCACGTGTGTGCATTCTCTCATTCACCTTACAAATGTACAAATGTACATATTCGCACATAGATACTGTTTTTGTTTCTGCTACTTGGTATTGTAATGTACGAGTGTGCGGAAGTTTTATCATCTCATTCGCATATAATTTTTCCTTTAAACGCTTTGGTGTGGCGCAAAAAGTTTCACGCGTGCTTGGCTGCATACTCTCGCATATGTACGCATCCACGTCCACGCGTACACATGCACACATGTACATTAGTGCGGGTCACTTTGTAGATATGGGAGATTTTTCGACTATACCGTCATAGCACAGAAAGATTTTACATGTAATTCTAAGAAAAATGCCGAAGAAACCGTGGGTCCAAAATTAATTTGGAGTTTGCCAAATTGCGAAAATAAGTTTCTTACCATTTTTTTATAAGGGTTTTTTGGTACGATGAATCCATTTCTGCACTTATATTTTTCTTGAAACTTCCACCATAGCGCGCAACTGTGGTAATTTTTACATTTTCTTAGAAACCTATTTTCGCAATTTGGCTAACTTCAAATTGATTTGAATTGAAGGTTTCTTCGGCAATTTTGCTTAAAATTACACGTGGAATCGCCTTATGCTATACGCACATAGTAAACAAAAAAATTTACCCGCCCTAATGAACATACATACATAGAAGCGCACGCACATATGTATGTATGCTCACCTTTTCCGCCTTCTAAGCTAAAAAGTTGTCTTGCTTTGTCGAATTCGCTTCAAATTGGATTAAGAAGTTTTGTGGCTGAAGTTAGAAGTGCAATACATTTTACTTGATAACTTCCACGTAGAGAATGCGTTTATTTGATACATTGTATGTGGCTGTGTACATATGTATGTTTACGTAAATATTTTATTGCAACAACATTTGCAAGTTTAATCAAATTGATTTTAATATGAATGTGTGCATAATTGTAACTTAATTTTGAGAATAAATTTTATAGTCAACTGGAATTTACGATTGGATTTTACTTTGAATAAACTTTTAGACATTTCATAGCAAAATAATGTTATTTTAGTATACATATATGTATATTTATGTAATTTTTTCTAAAATGATGTACAAATGTTTTCTTTTACATTACGTAATAAGTGGAAATTTGAATGTGAATATGACCACATAGCCAGATAACCAGACAGGTCAGACAATTGACCCTGGCCTGAGGGTTTTTTCAAACAACTATGAAGCTATCAAAACTCCCCTTATGGAAAAAACGAAGAAAATTAAAATATGAGAACGTAGAAACTCTGCTTACAGATAGAAAAAAAACGAAAAAAATAGTAGAAAAATAAAAATATACTTTAAAACTTTGTCGCCGTCTTCCTATCCCTCTTCGGACCGCCGTCATATTTATCCACATAATAATCTTCGTCTTCATATTCGTCTTCGTCATCGTATTGCTCGTCGCATTTGGCTTCATTTTCATTTGTTTTAGTCGCCGGCTTCTCATTTGTCTACGTATTTGTCCTCGTATTTATCCTCGTCTCAATATTCGTCTTTGTTGTTGTCTCGGTTTCTGTCTTCGGCATCGTATTCCTCGTCTTATTCGACCCACCTTTGCATTCGTTTTCGTAGTCTTATACGTTTTAGTCACCGTCTTCTATTCGTCTTCGGATCGTCTTCGTATTCATCTTCGTCTTCGTGTACGTTTGGGTCGTTGTATTAATATTAGTTTTCATCATCGCATTTGTCCTCGTGTTGGTCTTCGAATTCGTCTCTGCATTTGTGTTCGTATTCTTCTTCAGATGGTCTTCGTACTCGAACCGCAATGGGTTTACTGAGAGTTTGTTGGAGTAAATGCCGCTACCAATCTTGCCGTTAAGCTTCGAGTCCGTCTAGCCTAAGTGTAAGTATGTGGCACCTTCCAATCATTTCCAATCTGGGACTCTTATGAAGAATGTGTTTCATAGACAGAGCAAAGAAATAGTAATTTACGTCAAATGCTCAGAATAGTTTCCAGAACCTTCGCATGTCTGAATCAGAGATCTTTTCACGGCGAGTCGCATTTATGCTTGCAGCATTGCAACTAGCAGGGAAGCTACTGCGTAGATCTGCTGGCGGAAAGTCTAAAATTAATTCCAGCGCCATACGAAAAGGGCTTGCCTGGAATGATCCCAAAGTACTTGACCTTGGAAATATGTATTTATAAGACCATTTTTTTTATTGCGGAAATACACTCTCGAGGCTTGCCCAGGCGTTACCACCGCTTATGGATAAATACTTGTTTGGATGTTGTTACGACGTAAGCAGATGCTAAGATATATACATATATGTATGTTTTTGTTTTGGGGATACAAAAGTTTCCATGATCAAGAGGAAGTTGAATTATTATATCAGTGAACAATATTGTTAGTAAAAATTGGCATTAAAAAATCTAGCAGATAGGCTTACGAGTTGGATGAAATCAGATTTGAGACCAAAGTGTAGTAGAGCCTGGATTTGGTGGTTCTTTCTTTTGTAAAATTTTAACTAAATTAGACTAACAGATTTTTCTCAACTTCTTTCGCTTAGCCAAATTTCTTAAAAAAAAAATATGGATATGTATTTGACGTCAAAAAACATTTCTAATATCCGCCATAGAAGGATGTTTTCTTTTGTTTACTCGCAAATGAGGTATCATATGGTAAAGCTTTATCATTCGTAAATGAAAGTGAGGAAAAGTTTTACATCTGTGTGTGTTTGCATGTATGGTTATGTATTAAGTACTCATAAGCACACTTGTCCACTTTTATATTTGTGCACTCAGCCATACTAGAGTCATTTGTATAGAATTCTGCTAAAAGAAGAATATGTGAATTTATAAGTGAAAATATGTATGTACATATGTATGTGCATGTATATATGTATATAAAATGCACACAAATTCATATATGTAAAATGTTGTTGTAGTATTATTGAAGCACAGCGCTGTGGCGCGCATACAACTCATATCGTAAAGCCATTCGACCAAACCGAAGTGGCTTGCAATTTTATGCTCTTATAAAAGTACGGATGTTTGATATTATTCACTACTCGTATGCACATATGTATATACAAACATACATATGTATTCAAATTTGAATTTATATGTATGCATGCCAAGTGTGCGATAGGGTAAAAGTGTGCAAAAATATCAAAAAAAAAGACTAGCTTTAAGTGTCTTCTGTAAAAGCGTCCCTCCCGAAGGCGAATAAATAAAAAAAGTTTGCGTCGATTTTTTCTTCATTCAGCCATTGTGCACAGAAGCTTGACAGATTTAGGGTTCCATTGAAGTAATTCTTCTGGTGCTAGTGCTGGGTGCTGTGCGGTTCAGCTCGAGTATTTGCACTCGAGTGAAAAGTTGTCGAGCAGAATGTGAACGAGCAGCAAAAGAAAAGAAAAGAAAGCGAAAAAGAATGCCGGCCAACTCAGAAAGAAGTAATGACATACAATAAATACAAATAATCGTGAAGCTATTGTGGTTGTTCTTGTTGCGAATTCACTGTAAGCTGGTGCGACAGCGAAGAAAGTTACACAAAAACTGCATGCAAACCACTTCAGTTTTTGTTGCTAAAGAAAGTTAGTCAGACAAAAGCAGCTGATATGTAGTATGTATGTGTATGTGTGTATACCCTGCAGGAAAAGCTACTAGTTGTAAATTAGAATTCTACCAGTTTGCGTTTCAGCCCAACCAGTTCACGTTCTATCCTTTTTCAATGTTAGCGACTGGTGCTTTTAACATTGTGATGTCCTACGAGATGTCAATTGTTAGGCTATGCATCAGCATCTACTAGTAGAAATACCAGTTGATAAGATAGTCTGCCAATCCATCCCCCGTAAAAAGTATAAGTATGCGTTTTTGCTAGCAGCGCTCCAAAAGTGGCAATGGCCGACAGAGCAAAGCACTCGCGTGGTATGCCTGAGGTCCAAGGTTCAAGTCCTAGTCTAGAGAAATTTTTTAATTTTATTTTTATTCAATTTATTTATTTTTTTATTAATATTTTTTATTTAGAGTTTTTATTGTAATTTTTAAATTTATTAAAAAAATATTTTTTTTACTTCTTTTTTTATGGCACAAGCCTTTTTTCCGATGTGTATGTTTTTTCTGCAATGCAATTAGATTTTAAAATTTGCTATTTATGTATCTACATTTAAATTCCGATAATTATTTTTACTTACATTGATTTAACTTTAAAAATTTTAACCACTTCCAAGCGGTCTCGAATTTGCGATCTCAGAACCAGAACCAGTAGTCTTTACGTGACGCCACAGCCAACATTTGTAAGAAAAGTAAATTAATTGCGTTTTAATTTTGGCCTTGGCAGTTTAAAGGCAGATGTCGCTGAACGCTTAAGTTCTTCGAAATTGTCGAACTGATAGGCCATCGCTTTAGCACATACTAGTTAATAAACTAGTATTTTTTCTAACTGGTTTGGCTTTTCAGGGTATGTATTCATGCAGGGTATGTATTCATGCCAAAGCTTCTTCAAGTTATTCGCTGCTCAAGTCGCCGTAAAGCTGGTCACCACAAAGCCGTTTGGACACCTGCTTCTGCATGCAAGCTTTTAGCCCAGCAGCAGCAGCAGCAGCAGCAGCAGCCTTGTGAAACCAAAACAACAAAAACTGCAAAGTTAGGGAAAATCTTTGACAAAGTATCGCATGCCACAATGCACCCTACCTTCGATGTTGTAACTCGTCTGAATGACTTTTTAAATTTGATTCGTCGCCACCGGAAGTTGGCAAGTGGAGTCAAACTCTCAGCTTACCACTTCCACTGCACTTGGTTTTTGCATCAGTGTCAAATTGCTATTGACGTCTGCTGTTAGACAGCGAACATGCCAGAAGCTATTAGTGTAGAGCGATTATGTTTAATTTTTGCATGAAAGCGGTTGATTTATTTAAATTTATGTAAAACTACGATAAAATCGTTGTTATTAAGAGTTATGCAGAAGTAAAGTGTTTCGCAACTGAAGAAGCGGAAAGCGTGAGAGGTCCGTTTAAAATGGCGCGAGTTCCAGACAGTTCAGCGGTACTTTGGTAGAACCTCGTATCTCAAAGCACTCTCAAACAAACTTGTAAAAAATAAATCTCTTAATAAATAACAAAATATTTGTAATTACTTTTTGATCTGAATATTAAAGATTCAGTACTTTTTGGTTAATTATTTTAAGGCCTATTTCGAACTAATTTTACGAAAAACGCGGTAGCAGTGATTACTGAGATACGAGGTTATGACAAAGTACCGTCGAGTTGCCTCGAATAGTATTTTGGTCAATAAATAGTCCTCAGGAAAAAAAATAAATTAATATTTCGATGCTAAATGAGTCACACGAGAGTAGAAAAAATAGTAGTTCGAAAGATTAAACACAACCTTATGTGAAAGTTTTTCCATGTACATTATTTTTTTTTTTAGCACAGCGATTTTTGATAAACAAATGAATAGATTCGTTGTTTTTTCGAATTGTTTTCTTAAACTTTTTAAAACTTTCTTTGTCAGGACTGCTCAGGTTTCCTAGGATTTTTGCACCATTTTTGATAATTTTTGATCATTTTTAGAGGCTTCAGGTTTTTTCTGTTAGGGAATTTGCGTATTTTTCGGGCCCTTTCGATTGATATAAGCTTATTCGTGTTCTTTGACCCCGAAAGGTATGCTGATATTGGGGCCTCAGTATAAGCACATTCACCCTCAACTCGCTAATGACCTTCTGAACTTATTTGAAACTTGAAAGTAGAGGTCAAAACAGCGCATCACGTCGCAGTATAGACCTAATATTAATATCTATCTGTCTACCTATGTTTCTGTTAACCGTGGCGTAATTTTGATCAAATCACTTCTCCTATCGTGCATTTTATGATAATCTTTAATACTCGCCGGTTCAACCCACGAAATAATTACAAATTAAATCACACCAGGGCGTATACGTAACATTACCCTCACATGCATTACATACACTTTCATATGTACATAAATTCTGCTTATTCGAAAATGAAATTATGCATTACCAAGTACATTAAGCTGGCGGTAAAGTAGAGTAATTTCAGCTTTGCATACGCCAACACTATTTGTACGAAAAAATCACATTAGCGCAGCCAAATGGGCCGAAAGTTTCACACATTCCTAGCAAGGCACAAGTTCAGCGTCTGGAGTGCTCGGACGGACCGTTAGCATTGCGAAAACAATGCTGGTGCAAATGCATGCTTGGAAAGTGCGAAGGAACAAAAACAAATGGAATATATGCTCATGCACATATCACAGCGGCGTGCTAACATTAACTTTTTACTATACATGTACATATGTATGTATGTATGTACATACTTATATAGATTTGCTTGTGGTGGCTATGCACATGTATGCAACCAACAAACGAGTGAGTATAAATATTTTTGAGCTCTAGTAGTCACGCTTTAATTACAATTTTATTGCATTTCCGCTGCTTCAACTCTCATGAGCGGATGTGACTGCCTGCCAGCCGGTCGTACGTACGTACGTACTAATGGCCTGCTCGGCCGCCATGACTTAGTTTGGTTGGTCACTGCTGTTTTAATGCATTACTTGGTGATGTGCATGCATGCTGAGGATAACAATAGCGCCGCCGAATAAGGCCAAGGCAGAAAAAGTTGGAATCATGCTTACATGCCATACATACATACAAACAGCCATTACTTGTCTGCCTGCTAGGTAGTAGTTTTACATTTCTAAATGCTATTATAAGATTTTATGCTGTGAGCTTGTACAGATGGCAGTGCTGGCCTTGGGCCTAAAACGTCAGTCACAACCTCCCCTTAGCTAGCATCTTCATAATTGTTTAGAGTCCCCCATTTGTTATCATCAGCATTGTTAGTCAACTTGACAAATGTGCCACGACATTTCAACTTTGCTCAGTGTAAATTATTTTTTTTTACGACCGACGTTGACGGATTGCTAGGTATTTTAATTAATTTTATAAAAATACTTACCTGCAACTGCGTGCAGAGATGCTCTTGAGAGTTAAGTTTCTAAAGGGCAGAGGGAGTACCCATTGGTGGAAAGCGGAGCTTTCAGATCTTAGCGCATTAAATAGACGACTAGTTAACTGGGGATTTTTCTAAAGCTTGACGATGTGTTAAGAGCTAGATGCTTTCTTGCAAGCAGCCGCACTCCCTTGGGTACTTAAGTGACTAGGAAGGTAATGCGATTATAAGCAGTAAGGAGTCGTCAAAGCTTCTTCTTGATTAACCTTTTCCTTGTCACCCATCTCCAGGGGAAACCAGGCAAGGCATGAAGTTCGACCAGCTGCATATTCGTCTTCTGACATGTGTAAACCCTTTAAGTTTCCGGGATCGGGTGGCATCATTTCTGCACAGCTACAAAGACCTGAAGAGTTTTGCATAAGCAAACCTAAAGAGGAGTGACTACATCTTCAGAGTTGAGAGGGTCGTCAGAGTGGCGTTTGTTTCGAGAGGCGGGAAGCGCTTTCATATTTTACCTAAACGTTTCAAATCATTCATTCTCCCTTCGGTTCTGTGGAAAACACTGGGTAGACTGATTGACCTACGAATAAGAAAGGGGTCCTTCGAGATCATGCTCAACATGCTTAAAGTCAAGGAAGTTCTTCGAAGAATGTCTTGCATACAATTGTAAAGTGGATAGAGGAATCATTCATTCATAAAAAGTTTGCAGTAGGTGCCTTACTCGGCATCGAGAAGGTCATTTAATAACTTCCTGCCGGAGGAAAGTCAGCAAACTGCGGACTGAAACCAACCTAATAAGACTCATCCACAACTTTCTCTAAAACGGAAAGCTTCTGCAGCGTAGATTGATTTTCGGTAACAGGCGGATGTGGAAACCAATGATTGAGGGAAGGGTGGGAAGGGAATCTACTGGCATGGTGCATTTTGCCAAAATAATTTCTTGACATTGCGGAGAAAACTGACACAGCTCGGACTGCAATAAAGCTCAGTAGACTCAGAAATCTAACACGCTTTCTAAATTTCTGAAAATTTCGATTTCATTCCTAAATATACAGATTCTTGTGCTCGTATACACACATTTTTTCAAGCGATAATTGAAGGGAGATAGCAGTGGATGGGTCAAAGCTTCATACAGGGTGTCCCAGAAGTAACGTGCCAAACTTTAGGGCAAGGTAGGTGGGGGGGTGAGCTCACTGATAAACAAAAAATTTTCAGGTAAAAGTGTCACCGTTTTTGAAATATTTACATTTTTTCGAATTTAAAAAAAATC
>NW_016162596.1:11600-41930 GCF_001687245.7 Rhagoletis zephyria
AATCCAGAAATAGTCCTAATTTTATGATGGTTCCTTAATATATTTTAACTACATTGCATTTGAGTATGGAGAGGCAACTATCTGGAAGTATTTTACATAAAAAATTTACTAAGTATTGCCCGGTTTGTAGTTGCAGTTAAAGAAAACACATGAAAAGGCACGATTTTTTTTAAATTCGAAAAAATGTAAATATTTCAAAAACGGTGACACTTTTACCTGAAAATTTTTTGTTTATCAGTGAGCTCACCCCCCACCTACCTTGCCCTAAAGTTTGGCACGTTACTTCTGGGACACCCTGTATAAGTATTGACACAACTAAAGCTTCCAGACTTCTGCTACGTGATAAAGGCGTAAGTGACTGTCATTAAGAAAACAGTAGATACATGCCTCAAGAATTTAACTTCAATAACGGAGGGACAACCAGAGTAAGAGCTTGAGATACTTGAGGCAGGCAGAAATGCGGATCAGAAATTCTATCAGAAAATAGGGCAGCAATGAAATGGTTTCAAGACCGGGTAAAATCCTGCAAAGATAAAGATGGGAATCTGGTAACAGATGCCCAGAGTACACTTGAGATTTGGAGGAAACATTTATCAACGCATTTTTATGATGCGTTTGATGAAGAAGAACCGGAAAAAATTTATAGAGACGAAGCCCACATCTCTCTGCGCCATCATGATGAGGTGAGAACAGCATTAAAATGGTTTAAGAACAACAAGGCCCCTGGAGCAGACGGTATATCGGCTGAGCTGTTCAGAGCCAGTGGCGAAAAGTTGGTAGGGCGCTGTTAGGCAGAATGTGGTCTGATGAATACATGCGCGAAGACTGGAATCTCGACTATACTGCCGACGCTACTAAATGAAAGTTTTGAAGCCCTTCACGAACCCACTGATTAGACCTTATCAGTGTGCCCTTAGACCTGGTAAGTCCACCATTTACCAGCACCATCTACCCGCACGACACACACAATTTTTTCGAAGAAAAGCTGCATATACGACGCCATATCTAAATTTGGGATCTTAGCAAAACTAATACGGCTATATAGAGTACCGTTGAGCTGCCTTTGAAAGTACGAATATAAGCTGCTCATTCGAGGCCATATTTAAATTTGGTATCGCCGTAAAACTAATACGGCAATGCAGAGTGGCGTTAAGGACTACTTTCAGCTTCGTCCAAACTGGAAAGGACCTCTCCGGGCCATTTAAAACCAAACAAGCCGATTCACTTGTGTGAAACCTTTTCCATCTGATTCTGGAAAGCGTCATAAGAGCTGCCAATCTGAATCGCAGCGGTACTACATAATGCAAAAGAAAGATGCCCAGGGATGTCTGCGGAGAATTTTGAAATCAAGAAAAAGAAGCTGAAAAGGTTGGTCTAGCGGTGAACGAGGACGAGACAAAGTACCTCCTGGCAACACATACAAAATCTTCGCGAATTGGGACACACGTCACTGTTGGCAGCTGGAATTTTGAAGGACCTCGCATCCAGCATAAATACCAACATTAATATCTGGAGATAAAGCGAAGAACAAATCTTGTCAACTGGTGCTACTTTGGGCTCGGTAGGCAATTGAAAAGTGGATCCCTATCAACTAACAAAAATCACGCTCTAAAAATCTCTCATCATGTTCATCCATTTGTATGGCACAGAAGAGAAGACGATGTCTAACGAAGATGAGAAGGCCTTGGGCGCTTTCGAGATAACTATAATACGCAAGCTCTGCGGCTCTGTTCGCATGGACGACGAATAACGGAGAAGCTGGAATGACATACTGAATGAACTTTTAACGACATGGATGTATTTAGTTAAGCGCATAAAAATACAACGGTTGCGCTGGCTTGGCTATGTTGTACGCTTGGTTGTTAAACGAAAGAAGGGGCACTCACGATCAAAATCTAAAGACCAAGTGCAGAAGGACATACCAGCATTCGGGATCAGCATTTGGCGCAAATTCGCATAGAAGAGAAGCAATTGGAGAAGCTTTGTGGTCGCAGCCCAAACCGACAAACAGTTGTAGTATCAAGTAAAAAGAAAAGGCTGGCGGAAGCTGTTAAGACATTGAGTCTCTGGTACAAAATAACCATGTTTTTTGATTTTTTGGTCGGATGTATTTATTGAGAACGAACGAGCTACATTCTTGTTCCCTCGACAAACTACTAACTTTCATATAGGTGTCGTTGTAAGTTTGGAGAGGAGTAATGAATTCCCCAAAAAATGTATGCGGAAAGTGGACGAAAGCTGTTTTTGATAGAACTTTTTGTTCTGATCCGTAACTAACGTTTCCATCAGCTCCATATTTTGAGGGAAACGTGGTCAAAGTGTAAAAAAATCGCGTTTTTTGCACATTTGGAGGAGCTCTAGCAGAGAAACAAAAGGTCCTTTTTACGCACAATTGCAAATTATTGATATTGTTTTATTATTTAATTTTCCACTATGACTTTTATGTTTTTTGTTTTTACTGCGAACGAGAAGAGAATTATCGATGCACTTATGGACATTTGAAGTATTTATGTATGTAGTGTGCGCATGCGAAAAATGTGTTCAATTGAAAAATCAACCAGATGCATGCATACAGGCATTGTGAGTGAGTACATAGTACTATGTCTTATTGTTCTTGTAGCGGAAATTGTTGCAATTAATGACTTGAGCAGAAAGTTGTGCTGTGGATTCTCGCGAACTTTTATTTAATTTCGGTAACTGTTTTGTTTTTTTTTTGAACAAAGCCACTGCATTGCGTTTTTGCTGTTTGAAGTTGCCTCCATTTGCGAACTTATTGTTGCTGCTGATGTGCCATAGGAGTGCTGCTGTCATCATTGCGTATGTCAATTTTTTTGTGCACTTGTCACAAGTGCTTTTTCATTCAATGAATTTATTAAAATTGAATTGTATTGCATTTTATGCATTTCCATGTCGCTGCAGCTGGCGTGTCATAACACCCGGAAAAATTACTATCACCAAACGCAGCAGCAGCAACAGCAACAGCAGCAGCGAAGCCAGCAAAAAGCCACATCCAACAACAGCTGTTGAAATCTTAACTGGAAATGATTGTAATTTAAAATTGGGAAAATTACTCGGAAAAACGGAAATTTCAATTGAAATACTGTAAAATTTTGCGGTGTCATTTGTTTTTTTTTTCGGTTGTAATTTTATTTATGCATTGCCTGCCACGGTACAGTGGTATGATGTGAGGAAAAAGCGAATGATAAAAACGCGAAAGTTAAATTTCAAACTCTATCTCCTCAAACCTCTTTAAATGCAATACAACTAGGTAATATAAAAGCATGGACTAATTTTTATGGCTGAAAATATGAAAATAAATTAAACCGAGGTGGATAAATTGTTTCTGTTAACTTTGTTAAACGCTCGGAATTTTTTCAGTTAAATCTGAAATTTTTTTTTTGCTAAAGTTGGATCTATACACCGAAGAGAAATTGCAGATTTCAAGTTTTTGGCTAATTCGAGCCCACATAAGTTTATGTTCGAGTGACTGCTGGAATTAATCTCAGCACAAATAATGCTACAATTGGGCTGTGTGTGATACCACAAAGATCACGATACCCCCAATCCATCGTTGAACCAGTTCGCGGAGTCAGTGGGTCTCAGATATTATTGCAGTTGCATAGGTTAGGTTAAGGTGGTTTCTCCATAACAAGGGGCACACTTCGATGACCCCGAGCTACATTATATCAACTGGTGGATAGCCGTGAATCTATCGTATCTTGAATGCCGTGCGAAAGACTATCTTAACTCGATGAACTATCCTATCCTTAAAATTAATTATTTCTCTCGCTATGGCGTTTTCTATTTTTTCACTCCTTCCTTTGGCATAAGATAGATCCTTTGGAGAATCCAGTTGACGCAAGATTCATCAGTTTGGGAGTAATAACGATAAAAAATTTCTTAAAGGAAATTCAAGAAATTATGTTGCCGATTTCTCACCACCGCAATAAATTGGCAAGTCGCCAATATGTTGCCGTTGACGATTGTTGCCTATTTTCCATGTTTTGCCGACAGTTTCAATCTTGTGTAAATAGAAACATATTGCTTAATAGTGGTTCAAATGGATGTTTGGTTGGTTTAAGTGGATTGTCGTCACCCTGGTGATAAGCAACTAGCAAATTTACCATCTTGATTCCACAATTCGTACAACTTACAGCCATTTGGTCGGTCATCGCAACTGCGACAGAACCTGTTGAAGGGCAATCCCATCCTCTCGGCATGTACCCCAAACGGGCCAGTACCCTTTGCGTACTGCAGTAAGTTTTTAGGTATCTTCTTTGCTGATTCTTAAGACAGTTTAGGTTTTAAGTGGCTCGTAGGAGACCCAGAACTGCCGGGTAATCTCGTACGATCCAGTACGGTTCTACCTCTGCATTTGCGTGAGATTCCGAGCCCTAGTCATTAGATTTGCACCGTTCTTTCGGGTTTCAAATATGAGAGGTCGAAGTAAAGGACCTTGGCTGGTAGATGTGCGATAAGGTTCTACTTTTTGAAGTAAGAACTTTTTTATCGGACCAGGCTGATTTGTAATTTGATGATATTAAAAACCGACACTAACTATGCGAGGCCTTTTTAATCAGAAACGACTCCACGGATCTAGATGTAATACATATACGACTCGGATCGCTTTTAACTCTGTCTAACATGTGGAATAGTTTGCAGGTTTTTGAAATTATATTTTGATCGTTTTAACGCTATGTGGCTTCACTAGTTATTTTTGTATATTATTATCGGTTTCTTTATTGGTTTTTGCACAATTGATGCAAAACTTCTTCACTGTTCATAAATATGAAATGAATATCTCTCATTGCTGTAATATTTATGTATAATTGCATAACTGTCATCAACGCATATTTTTCTTTCAATTTCCATGCAGATTTATATATTTTAAACATGCTCGTAAATATGTGCATATAAATGTGTGCGAAAATCGATATGATAATAAGTGATGGCTTTCTGTTATGCGATAAGTACACACATACATATGTAATATTGAACTCGTGAAATGGTTTCTTTAATTAGTCAAGATAAATTCACAAAAGACACATTTAATTAGCAATTTTTATATACCTAAAATGCTTATGTAAGAAAATGTAAGTATGTATATTCAAAAAAATACCGCGACTTAAAATAACTAGTATCGCTCAGTTGTCGAAATTTGAAATTTTTTCATAAACTTTAGAGTTTTCTTGTCACCAATATTGATTCCTTTACGGTAATGATGATTTTCATGTCCAGCACCAAAAATTATCCTGAATTTACGTGAAAAATTAAACCCTTTCGAAATTAGACCGCGAAAGGAACTTGGATTTTCATTCATAAAAATCGCCGCTTTTCCAAACTCTAAAGGATTTATGCCACTAACTATACCACGTCTAGTATTTTAGTATCTGCTGGGTATTCATGTTATTGTCTTATGCGAGCACTTTGAAATTTAATTTTATAAGACATTTCAACATTTGCTTAAGATTTTGAATACTATAACCGGCTTAATTTTTTATAGTACTCGTACAATGTTTTAAATAATCCAGAGAGCACACATACCTACATAAGTATGAATATGCTTTTAACTAAAAATGTTATTAAAGCGCGTACAGCAAATGCAATTTCGTTAGAACGTGAGCTACAAATTATTTACATTAGACTGCCTAGAAATGTTCATGAAACCTAGTTTTTCAAAACTCTTAAAAGATCTTCATACTTCATGTACAAACGTTTTCATGAAAATTATTTTTTAAAAACGTACTTAAAATTAAGGTTGTTTTTATATACAACTGGGTAATCGAAAAATAAATAAAGCAAATCCGATAGGTTAAAATTGGATTCGTGACATGATTTGGTTATGCTTCTGGATTAGTAGTGGTACCTTTTCGTATTTAAAAAAAAAAAAAAATTTTTTTGTCCGAATGTAGGAGTCACTTTTTTAGAATTTTGTCATATCTTCGGCATTTACAGTCGGATCTTAAAATATGAAATATTGGAGTTGAAAATTGTTTTGTTCCAAAGTTCATTGACCCTTCGGAGTAGGTTCTTATCATCTTGACGTACCCCCTAATACCAGTGAATTAACGCTCGCCAAAAATTCATTTTTACGGAAGTACTTTGATTATTTCAGATGAATTATATAAGTAGGTTATTGTCGAATGAAGGTATTACAGATAGAACAACCCTACTAAACATTTATTTTTTAACCATGCCAGCGCGCTTGAGTACTTTTTTGCAAGTATGTCACGCATTGCTCACGTACGCGACGCATTGATACAAAAACACAGAAATTCGTTTACATATCTGCCTACATACAGCTATACGTCCTCCTCCGTACCAAAATTTCGCTGGTAGAAGCTATTAACCAGCGTAAGTAGTACATATTTACATACATACATACATACATACATATATATATATATATATGTTATTATGAATGGATGTTCCTTATCCACTCGCTTGGTCCATTGGCCTCACGTACGTTTACTACATGTATATGGGGCGTTCCATACGAAAACGGACGGGGTTCACTCTTCGTGTGTTTGATTTGTTTAAAATTTTTAGGGTTGATAGACAAACCTGAATAATAAATAAATATGAAATGTGAGCTTGATTAATATATTTTTAAAAACTTTACAGCACAAAAAAAAAAAAAATCGATTTAATAGTTTTCCAAATACCTCGAGAAATAGGAAAAAAATCACACATACACACATCAAAATTCTCTATGAAAAGAAATATTTTAAAATTTTTTTTTTCTTGAAAAATTTTTCACATACAAATTTTTTGACAAAAATATTAGTTTTTAAAATTATGCCACCTCTACAAAAAAACAGATTGAAAAAAATCACAATGATAGCTCTGAGTATTGCACAGTATATACATATGTAAGTATAGAATTATGGGGTGCACTCTACATTAAAAATTATTATTAAAATTTGCACTTTATTTCACAAAATTAAAAAAATTGAAAATTTGTAATGTACTCATTTTACTGAACTTGGGTGTCAAAAAAAATTCATAACTCAATTATAGTAGTGGCATATTTTCACAAACTAGTTTTTTTTATCAAAAAATATTTCTTTTCATAGAGAATGTTGATGTGTGTATGTTTGATTTTTTTTTTTAATTTTTTCCTCTCCCCGTTCTCCAGATATTTGGAAAACTCTTTAATCGATTTGTTTTTGTTTTCGTGATGTAAAGTTTTTAAAAATTTTATATTTAAGCTTAAATTTCATATTTATTCATTATTTATGTTTATGCATCAACCCCTTAAAAATGTTAAACAAATCAAACACATGAAGTATGAACCCCGTCCGTTTTGGTATGGAACGCCCCATATACATGTTAGTATGCGCGCATCTTCATTCATATCTGTTGCCTTCATTTCTGATCCCTATCACTGCCCAAAAGACCCGTGCAGCTTCATCTGCTCCGCTTTTTTTTGCAGCACACGATTTTGCTCGCTATAGTCCCAAATACTTAACCATTTTACCCTTGCATAAGTAAAAGTATGAATATTTTAGTAATGCATGTGTGTGAAGGAGAAAAAGATGAGAACCTTGCATGAAAAACAAGAGCTAACTAAGCCAAAGTTTATATATGCTCCGGAGAAGTTTTTATTTAATTTTCGAAAGATGATTTTGTCCGCCTTGCCATATTGAAGAAAATAAAATAAAAATTATTAAAGCAATGACACAATATATTGGAAAGGGATTATCCAGATTAAATTTATTGCATCCAGTGTTTTTTTCGTTGGTATGCGTGAAGAAGTGAGCCAACTCAACTAAAAACACATTCGCTCAGAACTACTGGTGGCTTTTCCCACAAGCCATGTATGCATTTTCGCGTATGCATGTAATCATACATACATAAGTACATATATGTATGTATATGACTGTCAAAGTGTTGCGTTAAGTTGCCAACGCATGCCAGTCACGATTCGCGTAACAACTTTTGGTTTTTTGCTTTTTTTGGAGTCTATTTAGGTTTTGTTTATCGTTCTTTTTATAGTTTTTCCTCTCGTTTTTCGTGCGTTGTTTTCACTCACGACAACTGCAATGACATTTTAATCTAGTTTAGTCGCCATTTTTGGTTGGCTTTGTGGCTTGAAACGTACACTTAGGTACGTATAAACGTGTGCGTATATTTTTATTCATATGCATTTTATTAATGAAAGTCGTAATGCTTTTAAAAATGGTAGAAACCAATTTGGCGAAGATTAAAAGAAAATAGAAAAGAAATTGGCATACAACGTGGAAAGACTGCATTTTAAATTTTCTATATTTTTATAAAATTTTCAATTACGTTTGAGTGGCTTTTAAATAAAAAATATTTGATTTTATTAAACTCGTATTTAAATATTTATTTGCAATAGAGCGGATTATTTAAATACATACACATGTAAGTGAATAAATCTTTGCCAAAAATTAAAAGAAGGTTTTTATGCCTCGAAACCAGTCCACAGTCCCAAAAGTTGTCTAAAGTTCCAACTACTTAACTCAAGAAAATACCTAGTCAGACTCTTCTCTAAGCCACCCGTCTTTACTGAGCAAAATTTCACCCACTTACTTACGGTGACTATGAGGGCCAAAGGTGGAAGTGCTTTGCGAGAAAAAATGCCTGTACTTAATCTTCTCCAGGCCAATGGTCAGATATCTGGTACTATTACCAGGTACTCCCGTGTGACCTAACATCCAGCGTAAAACAAGTTGCTTGTATGTAATTTAGCGGAGACTTGCATTGCCCAACTAGTTTGGAATTAGTTAGTGGGTTGGGAAATGTCTCCAGTGCTTTTTGGCTCTAAACAACGACACCTAAACTCCAGTCCCTGCATCACGTAGCCCTTGCCTGGAGGTTTTGCTAATAACACGGCTTGGAATATGCCTCAGTAAGATTCATTTATATAGCATTCAAGCTTTTGCTGTTGCCCTCAATATAGACTCCACATCCGGAGACTTTGTCCTCAATAATGATTATGATTGCATATTCATCTCTTCAATCTATTCAATCTCTTGAATGAATTTCCCTTTTTTACCTAGTTAGGCCTTCCAACTCAACAAAACCTCCCAACTTCGACGCAATCGGCCTGCTAATGTAATTGGATGCATTCGGAATGCATTAGAGCCAGTAAATAAAATAAAAGGATAAAAGCGCAGCCAATGTGCAATTAACTACACATGCGCATACATATTCTACCACATCCCTGCAGAGAAAAGCCAAACTAGCTAACATTCTAGTAGCGCAAGTTATAAAGGTGACTGCTTTATTAACTGATAGATATGAGCCGATGGCCTCCACTATTCGATAGCTTCGAAAAAATTTCGATTATGCGATGAGCGACATCAGCATAAGCTAACTAGCATGTTATTGTTGTTGTTGTTGTAGCGGCACTACTAAACCCCGCCCATTTCAGATCTACATTCAATCATTGACGTCAAGCTCATCTAACGGAAGGCACAGGAAAGGAGCTGTTTTAATAGGATCGGACCAGAGGGAGAGGGATGTCAGTTAAGTCGGATTGAGCTGGCATGTAAAGAGGTGGTTGGTGTCATGAGGAGATTCTCCACAAGCCAGGCACTCATTGGGGATGTGGGGACAGGTAGCTGTTGAGGCCGTTGCAGTATCCAGACCGTAATTGAGCCAGGGTAATGCGGCTATCTCATGGCAATTGAGGCTTCGTCTCTTCTCATAGGCCGGGAGCCAAGGTAGGCGGTGGCTGACTCTCTATGGATGTCGTTGACAGCTCGTTTGTATGTCGTCGGGTCCAGTAGTTGGTCTACGTATTGCTGGACTGCGTCCTTGTACACGAATGACGTGCCTTTGCGGAGTCTCCTTCTCTAGCAGAGGTCTGTTTGGGTATTCACTTCTGTAGCACCTCATCAGAAATTGCTTACAAAGCATTTGGTTGTGTTTTCTTACGGGGAGCACTTGGGCCTCGCTGTGTAGGTGGTGCTCAGGCGTCATCAGAAGGCACCCAGTAGCTGTCCGGAGTGCGGCGTTCTGACGTGTCTGTTGCTTCTTCCACTGCGTCCAACTAGTCCCCGGAGTCCAAACTGGTGCAGAGTAGTTCCGGACCGGCCGACCAATTGCCTTGTATGTTGCCAGCAACGTTTCTTTGTCTTCGCCCCAAGTGTTGCCGGCGAGCGACTTGAGGATCTTGTTGCGGATATGTACTTTATTAACAACCGCGGTTGTGTGCGTGGAGCAGGAGAGCAGGCTATCAAAGGTGACCCCTAAAATTTTCGGGTTGTTTACTGTCGGTATTCGGTACCATCGACGTATATACCTAATTCTAGCCTGTCCTCCTTCCTGTCCAGGCGGTGAAGAGGGTCGCCATTAATTTCGTTGGGGAGAGTGTTAGGCTCCTTGCAGTGAAAAAGCGAGAGCGGCAGGAGCGATAGTCGTTTACTTTTGAGTAGAAGTCATCAATTCCATTTCAGGACGCCAAGATCGAACAATCGTCAGCGTATGAGATCAGGGAAACTCCATCAGGTGGCTGGGGAAGCTTCGAGATGTAGAAGTTAAATATTAAGGGGGAGAGAACACCAGCTTGTGGAACCCCTTGTTTTATTCTTCAGTGGTTTCGAGGTTTGGTTTCTGAAGATTACTGACGACTGTCGACCAATCATTTAATTCGCCGACCATCGCTTCAGTCCCTGCGGGAGTGAGGAGGCCTCTAGCAGCGTGAAATGGCAGACGGTGTCAAACGCCTTTGACCAGTCCAGCGCTACTAGGATTGTTCTCTTACAGGGGCGGTTTCGATTTAGGCCACGAGTTATTTGGGTCTTTATGGAGTTAAGTGCTGTTGTTGTGCTGTGCACTTTACGTAATCCGTGCTGATGCTTCGCTGGGGTCTGGTGGCAGGTGAAGTATGGAAGTAGCAGGGCCTCTAGTGTCTTCACGACCGAGGAAAGGACCGTTTTAGGGCGATAAGAGTCTCCTTTGTTGGCGGGCTTCCCCGGTTTCAGCGGTGGGACCACTCTCCCTGATTTTCACACATTAGGAATGGTGAGAGTGCCCATTGACAGGTTAAGGACCTCTGTTAGGTAAGCTACTCCCGCAGGTCCCAAATGTTTCAGCATCAGCATACAGATTCCGTCGGGTCCAATGGCTTTGGAGGCCTTCGCCTTCCCGATGGCCCCCTTCACTTCACAGCTGGTGAAAACAAGTGGTGCACTGTTTTTTTGTAGTTTGGGGAGCCTCCTTAACTAACTATCCTGTGGTATGATGATACTAATGCTTTTACTGGTAATACCGATGCATAGCAGTGTGACCAGGGATTTTTGAGGCTACATTTAGGAATTATATTTTAGCTATACCCTCGGAATTTTAGGTCTAAATTCGTGGCTTTTTTCTAGCTTTTTTAATGCTATTCTTTATTAAGTAATTCTCATCTGTTTAGTACTCTGAGAAAAAAGCGTTTTTCAGAAATTTCGCGATGAACTATCCACTTATCCTTTTCACGTTCTCCTACCCAGAGAAGTGTGGCTTATGAGACTAATCAATATATTTATTCAGGGAGCTTACCTTTGGAAGTTTGATTTTAAGAACTTTCAACAGCTTTGCTATCTGGAATGAGACGAGATGGTGTTTTTTTCAAAGAAACGGATGTCGAATAAAGAAGGAATTGGAGAAAGCATGTCGCGGTGTGTCTGTAGCAAAGTTAACTTGGTTCTGCGTCATCATTAAACATTTCGTAAAAATTTTCCTCTTTTAAAATAAGCCGATTTAAAAGGCCTGAAACTTTCATACAAAAAAAAGAGTAACAAATCGAGCAGGGAATGATTATCGTTTTAGGAGTTCAGAAAAAAGGCCTCTTAAGGCTGACCGGTGCTGTTAAATATTTCGATATAAATTCGTTGACTTTTTCAAAGTTATTTTTCCACTGCCTCCAACTTTCTCTAACCGCTTTTTTTAAGTCAATTAAGCTTAATTTTTTGGTATCCTTTGGTCACACTGATGCATAGACAGGAAATTGAAATTTCGTTGAACTGGTAATTTTCTGGTTAGGTTAATCCTTAGCTATGTAGTAGGTTTTCCTGCCGTGCTATTCGCGTATCTCTGGCAACAGAGACATGCATAAAACCACAAACACATCGGAAAGGCAAGCAGCCGTATGTATAACCAATTTGTATGTATGTTTGTATTTACTTTGAACGTGAGCTCACATAGCAGTATGCAGTTGAACCAACGACATTTGTGGTTTGGAAAGCACTCGCGCACATATTTTGCTTAAATCTGTTTGAATATTATCTGCATACATACGTATGCATGCGATGCAGCGTGCTGGACCAGGCGCTTCGAAAAAAGGTCAAATGCGCGCACATAAAACACAAAAGGATGCACAAAAGGTTGAATTAAATTTGCATCTGACTTAGAGTGATGGTGAAGCTTAGAAGGGTCGAGAAGCTCATTGTGCACGACACATTAACATACATCCATTCATACAAATGTACATACTTACATACCCAGATATGCACTTCACCAAAGCATTAATGGGCCCAATGAAGCCTAGACAGAGAGAATTCTATACGCAGCCTGCATTAATGGTCACCTGTTAGAGTAAAGTGCCCTAAATGCAAATTTATCTATGTATGGTTTGGTGGTCAGTTGGTCAGTGTTGTTGGCTGTAATGGTCGTTCACCGTTCACATTATTTATGGTGGAGTTTCACACTTTTACTTTTGTGTATTTGCCGGAAGAGTTGCTTCGTTGTTTTTTTTTTTTTTTTTAATTTTCGCCTTTGGCTCTTAGACTTTCGTGCAGTATTCAGAGTGCTGTGCTTTGACTGTGACCAATTTTTTCCTCGTCCATATTGTTTTAACGTCCTCTCAACTTTTGTCCTCCCATTTTGTGAGCTCTTAGGTTTAAGCGGTCTTTGTGGCTTTCAGTGTTGCAAGGACGCAATTTTGCCTCTATGTCAGGCATGGCCAGCGCTGGCAGTACTCCATAAGCATGTACAAAACTTTTACACTTGCTTATGGAGTTCTGCCTGTACTGCCCATCACTGCTTTATTTATGTGCATTTCGGCGATTATTCGGCGCCTCTGTCGCTAATAACTTGACGTGATTTATGGTGATTTATGTATTTATAAACAATTTTTAACCGACTTCACAAAAAGGATGATAACCTTCTCGTCGGAATATTTTCTTTCTTTTTATGTATGTTACCGCATAATTTTGGAACCACGTTAACCGATTTCGATAATTCTTTTTTTTTTAAGGAAGGGCGTTACGTCACAGGTGGTCTCAGCCAGGTCTATTCCAGGGATCATCGCATTAGGGATCTCAGTTTGGAGATTCGACAACTATTCAATAAGATTAACAAGTGTAACTCAAGCCTTGTGAGTTTACCTCTGCTGTGGTAAGCTTTGGTTAACATTCGTGCGGTGATCGCGACTCCTCAGATCTGCGCGAGATATTTCAGCCGACAATTTATACCGAATGCGTCGGGGAATAAGGCCAAGCGTCGAGTGCTCGCAAGCCTGCACAAGCTGCTAAAAATCAGGGAGAGTGGCGCCACTATCTAAGCCGAGGAAACTTGCCATCAAAGGGAAGTCTTATCGACCGATAAGGGGCTCACAGTTCTAACTCAGGTACCAGCCAGCACCAGTTTTCTACGTAGTTTTGGTTATAGAAACGGTCCGTGAAGAAAGTTTAAATTTACTTAAAGTTGTTCTGGATCTAACCCTTGTTCTCTACGTACATAACAGGTAATTTTACACTTTAAAACAAGACGCTCAAGCAATACTTTGGGCACCAGTTTTGACACTTGGCGGCAGCAACAATGAGCTTAGCTACGTTGTTTGTTAAAATATTTCCTTACTTATGTTCCGAAGTCCACAAAATTGAATTACAAGTTTTTTATTCATGAAACCTACTCGCTTCCCAAACTTCATTAATCTCCTTGCCTCACACTCTGTAGCAATAGCTTGGAGCTACTGTGAATTGTGTTGATGCTATGCCTGCCTACCTTAATCGCCCTTATTCACATAATAAAGCTGATTAGTGTTATTAGCCACAATAGCTTGTTTGTGTAAGTAAATTTGATCGCAGTTGCAATTGGTGCTGTTGCATAGTTCTAGGATAAGTTCTAAAGGATTTTTTCTCTATTTATTGTGCAAAATTGGTACAATGTAGTAGTAGGGACCGAACATAACAGTTATTGATGAAAACTGTCATTGAAAAATTCACTATGAAGTAAATGTTCTACAGCTAAGTGATATATACCATTAGATTTATTTTTTTATTTGGAATTTTTATGCAAAAAAATAAATAACAATTATTTTTTATTTTTATTTTATAAACCCAAAATAACAATTATTTTTGATTTTTATTTTTTAAATCCAAAATAACAATTATTCTTGATTTATATGTAAGTAATCTGCAAATCTGTCGGCCGCTGTGGTGTAGCGGTACGCAGTGCGCGCTTCCACTCCGCAGTGCCTGGGTTCAAAGACTGGTCAAAGCAACATCGCAAAAAAATATATAAAAAAGGTTTTTTCTTAACAGCGGTCGTCCCTCGGCAGGCAATGGCAAACCTCCGAGTGTATTTCTGCCATGAAAAATAGCTTCTCATAAAGAAAAATACAATCGCCGTTCGGAGTCGGCGTAAAACTGTAGGTCCCTCCGCTTTGTGTGACAACATCAAGGCGCACGCCACAAATCGGAGGAGAAGCTCGGCCAAACACTAACATACATATGTGTAAGCGCCAATCTATTATTATTATTATTATAAACTGCAAATAACAGCTATTTTTGATTTTTATATTGTATGTATGTCTTAGATAACAGTTATTGAAGACTTTTATTTTTAAAATTTTGGAGCAAAAAATTTTACGTTCAAAATAGTAGACCATATTTTTCAGTCAGAAAATAATGCGTATGCACTTTTTCACTCTGGAGAATTAGTTTAGTAACGGGACCAAAAAATCGTAAATGGGTTATTAAACTCAAAACCCGAAATTTTGATTAAGTAGTTTGAAATTTTAGTGAATTTTTCGAAATTTTGTACAAAGTTTGAGACTTTTAGTTATATAGTTTCATAAAGATTTTTACTATATTAAAAAAAAAATGATTTTTTTTATTAATTCTCAAAATTCTACTTAATTTAAAATGAAGCCAAGGTACGGATTGCGTGGCCAGAAGTGTACATATATTCTACCTATCTCGCTCCATATGGCTCTAGACTGCCTTTTCTACAAAGTCTTCTCTTTCAATGTGTCATTGTGGACATACTCGTATATGTTTACTTTGGAGTTATTTCCTTTTTTAAATCCACCTGTAAGATATTGGATTGATCAGGTAACCTTATTGGTTGCCTGATGTTCAGTTTCCGAACCTCCTCCAGGGTAACTGTTGGAACCATCTATGAATATGCTGAAAGATCCGCGACCCGGCTTCATTCTCTTCAGACAACTTTCTTTTTCAATTGTTGGTCAAAACCTTTGCCTTTTAAAACAAGGTCTAATTTATTTACATACATAGTCCCTACTAAAAAGCTACGCTCCTTTCCCCAGTTGTGCTATGCCCGAAGGTTTGACAGCAGTTCAGTTGGCGCGATACGTGAGCAGCGACACAGCGGCACAGCGTCAATATTCATTCGGGCTAGCCAACTGAGAGCTCTCAGACTTCTGGGCATCTCCTTTGAACTATCTGCGATGTTCTCCTATCACTTCGACACACAGACCTTGGTCTTCACGTTGAAAACTATCTAACCGTGCAAAATTTCTGCCGTCCGTATGGGCCACGACCGGTTCACTGATCATGGCTCAATCTCGTCCCGTTTCTCAGCTGTGGAGACTTTAAACACATCGGGCCTTATTCATAAAAATACTGAGCTTAGGCTCAGACTGAATTTTTGCACTGATGGGGTGAGCTTAAGCTCAAGGATTTGCTACTGAAAAACAAGTCGGAGCTTAAGCTCACGTTTTATGCATGAGACCCATAGTATTAAACAATCTCGGTATAGTCGAGTAGTGGGGCTTATGAAAAAACTGTGATGTAATCGTGGCGGTATAATGCTTGAATCTACTTTTTTGCCAGAATATTTTCTCTAAACGATCTAGAAAGCTCCCGGCAGACCTGCACCCCAATCTAATGCTTCCAATTTCACTTTAACTTTACGAGGGTGGATGATTAATTCTTTATTCCACTTTTTACTTACCTTTTCTACAGTACCCAAAAAGTCCTCAAATTGCAAACTAATATTCAAACGCAAAAAATGCATCAACAATAAACTTAAATTATGCAAATGCTAGTAATAATCGTAGCAAATGCGGCACATTCGTAATAAAGTCCAATATAAAATTTAAAACGCTTCCTTATTCAGCTATGCAAATGCGTCGTAAAGTTGTTGTGTATTTGTTGTTATAGCAACTATTTTGCCACTCATTAGCGGCGCTCTGCCAACACTCATTTGGGGCGCACGCTCTATTCAAAAACTAGTTGCATTTCATAAGCTTTCAAATTCACTTGCAATCATTTCCGGTTTTGCCACAACTTTTAATGTTGCAGCGCAACACTGCACCACAAAAAAGTCAACGAACAGCAGTGCGAACAACAATATGCCGACAGATGCACATGCCGGCAAACGAAAAGCAAGGAATTGTATAGTCGTAAAAGTAGACTTTTGTGTTGGACGCGTTTGAAATGCTCAAAAACTCGAAACTTTTCTAGGCAGCTTGACAGTTGTGCGCGCGCGTTAACGACGCCGAGGCGTTTGAGTTGGCGCTTTTGGCGTTGCTAGTGGTGTTGTGATGTTGGTGGTGCTGCTTGACGTTTGATACGAAGTTGTGGCGCTTGCTGTTTCTACTATATATTTACATACACATCTACATCTCCCTAAAAATATGTTTGGAAGTAGTTGAAGAAGATGGAGCGCTGGCTAGAGTACTGCTTATGAAGGCTCAACGGCTTTTGGCGTTCTAACCATAAACACTTGTTTCTGTCATGTCGGCTTGAAAAGCGGAAGCCTTCTTTGTTCTTGTGCACTGTGACAGCACCAATGAGAAGGGCGAAAAGTAGGAAGGTGCCAACAAAAAGGAGACACGTTTGGCGTTGGTGAGAAGCTAGTCAAATTTTTGATATACCCTGCACTTTTGGTGCGCGTATTTTTTCTACTTTGTAGTTTTTTGTATACTTGAAAACTCGCCAGTTTAAGTATTTAGTATACAAATGATTGTATAATATACATACATATATACTGGCATAAATTAAAAGGCTTTTGAGTTACATATTTAGAAATGTCAGCTATTTTTATCTTACGTAAATATAATTTGAGAATTGAGGTATGAAGAGTTAAACTTTTTTCCTCTTCCTAAGTAAGAATTGGCGCTGAATTTCTTAAAGTTCGGTATTTACAAATTTGCCTTCTTGGCCCGATTTCTCCATTGGGTTAAATTTTCAGAATTTACTAAACTTTTAGCTTAAATTGAAGCCATTATGAATTATCGGCACATCCGTGAGATTGCTCCGACTTGATAGCCCTCAATCCTGTACATAAGAGTCGAATACCTACGAAATCAATATGCATTTTAACACGCCAAGCTTAATTTTCTTACCGCCTGCCTATCAGTACCATAGTTAAATCACGGCCATCAGGACTACCCATCGCAGCACCGCAAACACTTCATACCAATCGTCGTGGCACCTCGGATCCCAATACTTTCAGCCAAAATTCCTCACCTAAACATTCACTGAACGGTTGCAGCACCGGTAGCAGGCATCCAGAGCAGAACTAGCTCCGGCAGTACAATAGCCAAATTCAATTGACTTACATAGGTGCGCTCAACTGGGGCTACCACCACCACCACGAAACTTCTAAACGTTCCTACCACTATCCAGAACGCCTTTCAACGAACAATCGCAACCGGCCGCATCAGCACCGCCTAATCAGGCAAAGCAACACGGTGGTGCAGCTACAGCGTCTTCGAAGCTAATTTTTAGATTTTAAAATCAAAAGAAAACTCTCATAAAAACATTTAACATTATCGTTAATCTCTTCATGATCAGATGATCGAATTTAAACCAAATAAATATGGGACCACCTATGAAGTAATACCTTTCCTTTAAAAAAAGAACTATAGAAATCGGTTAACATGATCCAAAGCTATGCGGCAACATACATACAAAAAAAAAAAAAAAATCCGACTAATTGCTAACTTTTCACCTTTTTTGAAATCGGTTAAAAAGATGTAAAGGGTAAATCCTGGTAATTTTTTATTTTTATATTTCCATTGAAAAAATAATTGTAAAAGGAAGAAGATAGCAACTGCCGTAAATGAGTGGTCGCTGGTGCATGCAAGTACTCTATTCGATTTTGGAAAAAATGGGCAAAATAAAATATCTCGAAAACGAGAAGAAAATTATTACCTTGATTTTCAAAATGGCCTTCAAATATGTATAAAAGGTTTTAAATTGTTTATTTTTTTGACGGGATTTTTTTTCGGGCATTCTCGGCACTGTATCGGGATTTTCATGACTAATTCGAGATTTTTGGGACTACTTCGGCTTTTTCTACATTTTCTTCGCAACTTTCGGGACTCTCGCCGGAGTGTACAAATTGGGCGATTTAGCGCCGATTTGGCAACTGTTCTATATTGTTTTATTTTTAGGAAATCACCTTTGACGATTTTTGGCGTCTTTTTCCCCATCAATTCAATTTTTTGTGTGCTATGATATAAATGTGTCGAAACATGTGATAAGTAGGTTATTGGGTTAGAACTTTAATTTTGATGTGGCAACAATTTTTATTGTTATCTATTTTGTTGTAACATATCGAACATTTGCCAATATTAAACAGCCATTTGTGACAACTCCCGCTGAATGTGAAATTTGAAATTTCATTTGTGGAAATAGCTGATCTCGCGTTATTATAGGTTTTATTTGGTTTTTAGCGCCGAGCGATTAATCAATTAATATGAGCTATAATAAATTTACTAATTGCGCAGTCCTATTAGGAAATGTGTTAATACAAATATTTTTTAAAAGTTATGGATATAAAAAAAGTTATTTGTACATCACTATCATATTATTATCGTTTCTGATTTAAAAAACTATGTAATACCGAGATCTCATTTTTAAAATAAAATATTTATTAAGCCTAATTCATGAATTTTATAAAAAATGGCGATTTTCAGGTATTTTTTTTGCAGAAATAACTCATTTCTTTTTAAACACTCTGGACACGCTAATTCTCGACACTATATTGGGATCTTGGGGACTACCTCGGGATATTGAGAAGTTCGGGACTAATTCGGAAATTTCGGGAATATTTCGGTTTTTTCGAGACTACTTCGAGATTTTAGGATTCTGTAGCCTAGATACCCAAAATTTCGAGGTAGATTCGAAAATCCCGAAGTAGTCACGAACATCCCTATATATCCCCCGGCAACCTTTACATCTCGAAGTAGTTTCGAAAACCCCGAAACAGTCTCGAAAACGCTAAAAATCCCGAAGAAGTCTCAAAAATCCCAAGTGCTCTTGAAAATCCTGAAATAAACCCAACAGGTGGTGGACATAACAAAATGCGTATTTTCAATGGCTTGGAAGAAGCTGTATTAACTGAGTACATTAAGGCGTATCACGAAAAAAGGTTAGCGTGTGTCAATTTATTTGAATACTTATATCGAGAAAAAAATTTGGGTGTACATTTTTTCTTTGCCCGCGCTAAATCGCATTATGTGCTATAACTTTCTTATTTGCTATTCGATTTAAAAAATGTTTATGTCACCGAGTAGCCAATAAGTTAAGGTATAAGTTAAAACGGATTTGAAGGCCAAAACTGTTCAATGGCCAATTATAGTTCTAAGCGAGGCCTTTTTAGCGGCATAAGGATTTAAAAAATCGGATATAAAATAAGAAAGTTATAGCAAAAAACGTGATTTAGCGGTTTTTAGCGGCTGCCGGAAAAAAAATTTACACCCAAAATTTTATCTCGACATGATTTTTTTTTCTTTCATATGTCGTGACACGGCTAAATGTACATACATACATAAATTAAAAAGTGATTTGAAGTTCGTTAATAAAAAGTGAATGACAAGAGCCCAACAAAATATTTTTCCTTTAAAATCATAAATTTAAAAAATTACAACAAAAGTCTGAAATTAAACTAAACCACGTTAAAAAATAAGAATTCAAAAAAAAAAATCAGTTTGCTAGCATGGCAAAAGCATAGAAGACGCACCAGTAGATCTAAAAAGTTAACTGTTGGTATTTTAGTTCACAGTAGTAGCTTTCCCTGTAGGGTTATGACGGCTTTCCCATGCTCGAAATCACCTTAAACATTTTAAACAATTTCTTTCTCCTCGTAGCGGGTATGCTTGTCATCGTCGTCAAGCAGCGTCGCGTGTGGCAAGTAACATGATGTGCAACATAACCGGAAACATGTCATCAGCAGTCATATGTACGTACGTAGGGGGTGCTGTAACAAAAAAACAAAAAACAAAATTTTTTTTTCACAAAAATGATATAAAAACCCCCCTGTGAAGCGAATGCATCAGCAAGTAGCGCGATAAGGCGGTGCACAAAAGCTGGAAAAGAACACAGTAAATGACAGCTGCAACAGGCGAATTGACGTCATTTCACGCGAATTGCATAGTTGCATAGACACATCAGATGCACACTTCTCATGCGTACATACCTACGTATATATACATACATATACGTAGCATATGAAACTACGCAAGCAATTTGAATGTCTAGACTTCTGTTGCAGTTTGAGCAATTATGAAAAAAATACCTGCGCAACAAAAAGGAAAGCATGTAATGCCACTTGAAAGGCATTTACAGGAATGATAATTACAATAGATTGGCGCTTACATAGTATGTATGTTAGTGTTTGGCCGAGTTTCTCCTCCATGCGCCTTGATATTGGCACACAAAGGGGGGGGCTACAGTTTTACGCCGACTCCGAACCAAGATTGTAGTTTTATGAGAAGCTGTTTTTCTTGTCAGAATACACTTAGAGGTTTGCCATTGGCCGCCGAGGGGCACCACGCAGTGGTTCAGTCCCATAAATTTTGTGGACAAAATTAGAAGGACATAAATCACGAAAAATTGCCGTTATAAATTTATTTTAAAGCGATTTTTTAAAAAGAAAGAACAAATTCCGAATATTAATGTTATAGCTAGAAGACGGGGCAAGACCGATGGAACAAAGTTTTAATCCATAAATTGTGTCAAAGTCAGCATTTATAAATTATAACTTTTGTTTGCTGATATTTGTTAAAATATTGGGTCGATTCCACTAATTATTTCTCTATTTTGACCAGTAAATGCTATATTTTCATATTTCAAACCTACAACAAATGCAATCAAAATAAAAGTTATTAGAAAAACACATTCCCCAATTGAACAAATATCTCAATAAGTTTTACTTGACTAAAATTCTTCTGAATTCTGTTGCTTTAAGTTTGTTTAAAATTGTCAATTCCATAAAAAGTTAAAATGAATTTTCTTATTCAAAAACCATCCAAATACAGTTGAATCTCCCAAAATCCAAGTACCCAAAACGCAACAATCCAATAAATGCCACCGCTTCCTAGAGATGATAAATTAAATACTCCAAAAAAGCAACTTTTTGGTTGCGTTTTCAGAGTGGCTAAAATTTCCGATCATTTAAAAAGCATACATATATATGTAGTAGCCATTAGCGAAATCAATTCGTGGGTAATTTCTCGATTTGCCAGGGTGGTAACCATGCATTTTAAAAACTTCTTTGTTCAGTGCACTGGCTGAGTAATTAATATGTAATTTGTACTGTCTTTTAAAATTTATTTTTGCTTGTACTGATTTTATTTTGAATTAATTATTTATATCTTTGTTTATAAAATTATCCTATTTTGAATATACAGTGACTCAGAGAAATTATCACGTGTTGATTTCTTAATATTCCCAATGTTTTTCTAGCTATTTTTTGTTGTTATATTTCTATAAAAATACCGTCCAATCCTCAACCAAAACCATACATATAAATCACTGCTTCAATCAAACTTTATACAAAATGCAGAAAAAATTACAGTAATTTTCGTCAAAATGTCTGCTTTTTAATCTGAACATTATTGGGTATAGCTCATACAGTTTTAGCCTAATGAAGTGCAAGTTTCAAACGGGGCAGTTTTTAGCCGGTTGAAACTTGCACTTCATTATAAAGCACTGGTGAAGATGTTGTGTCCCTAGTATTATACTGCCTAAATAAGTACGTTTTACTAGCTTATTACATAAATAGGAAAGTAATTTCTTATTCCAAGTGAATTCTTCCTTCCTGTGTAAGGCACTTGCTTATCCTAAAAATTTACAACTTCAGATTGAAGTATTTCAAAAGACTAGCTCCTACTCCTTGCACGAGAATATAAAAATAAGTGTACATTTGGATAAGTAAAGTTGGAATTTTAATGCTCTCACTCCTAGGATGTTCCATATCGAAAAAATAAATCCTTGTGTTTTTATTTTGAAATCAAAAAATATACTAGGTCGCTCAAAGCACTCAAAGTTTTCCATGTATTTTATATGAAAAAACCACCTTTCGACCTCTAAATATCCGACTTTACCTTTTCAAAGGCACTTTTGGACCACCCTAATCTACATACATACATCCCTGCGGGAAATGTATCTAACTATACGCTAGCTTGAAGTTGATGAGGAAAGGATCACTATTATCTGTATATTTTCTTTGAGGAAAGCTAATTATATTTCTATGGCGATGGCAGCGGAATAGTCTAGGGTGGTTACTTATGCATTTGATGTAACTAACTTATAACTAACTATTTTTGGGCATAAAATATCATTAAGAAAAAAATGTTATTATTTATTTTTTACTTTTTCATTTATTTATTTATTTATTTATTTACTTTTATTTTATTACGTTTCATATTTGTTTACTGTAGGTGGTCCCATACACGAACTCCGTCAGACATAACTTCAAAATGATAGTGTATAAGATTTTGATCCTTTTTCCTTTTATTTGTCCTCAATGCGAAGAAGTATTTTTGAAGTGCAGAAAAATAGTGTATTCATAGTAAAGTTTGTATGAGGACATTTAAATAGAAACCTGCTTAAAGATAACGATCTCCCCGTTACGAGAGCATTACTCCTGCATTACTTTTCAACTAGTTTCAAGTTAGCTTTTTGTAGCTACCTACAAGTTCTATATTTTATAGAAATACCTCAAAAAAGCTAACTACAAGTCGGTTATTTTTTATCAATTGTTTGATTAATATATGTATGTATGTATGTATACAATACTTCTAGAGTAAAACATGAGCATCCTCTAAATTTATAGTTAGAAACGTAAAGTTTGGTACTACCACCTCTTTCGGCAAAGGGTAAACATTTTTTAGGTGCTCCAAGCCCTATCTCGGAAAATTTTTTTGGACCACCCTAATATACATGCTCACTGAAATACATATTCTCATGGCTATAAATTCACACACACACATACACACATTGTATATACATAAATCATTTAATTTTAACAAGGTGTCGACATGACGTATGATGAACCTCTAATGTAAATGAGCCGTCAAATCAGCCAGCAACAAAGTGACACAGTACATAATCTTGAAAAAAAAGAAAATCGTAATAAGACGTACAGGTGGGGTTAGCTACATAATTCCCATATCAAAGGAAGCGTTACGCCAGCCTTACGAGAATACATATTTATGCATATAATGGCAATAATAGAGTGGAAGGAAAGTAATTTAATAAACCACAGTAGGCCATTAAGCGAAGGAAACATAAATGGTTATTCGCTTTACGAGTTGGAAAATGCTGGGTGTTGATTTTTCGCCATGAATTTATTGTATGTAATGATAATGGCAGTAATACATTTAACGAAGTGTTTGCATATGAGTAAGCTTTGCAAATAATTTTGGCGATTATTTGTTTGTCGCCGCAGCCTGGGATTAGGATAAATGAGTCGTTTCCCATTACGTTTTCATTTCCGAAAGCTATACAATGATATTTATTTTATTTCATTTCCTGTGTTGTTGTGCGGTAATGTGTTGCACTGGGAAATTAATGAATTGCAGGTAATTGTATTTACGTTAATATTTTGGCTAGAAATTACTGTTATGGAAGCTATGGCATATGTTGCTTACATTTTCGGTCTTCACCCTCTAGATTGGCGATATGGCTACCTAACCAATCTTGACCCAGTTCAATAAAGCACCATGGTCGTTTATTTCTGCTGCCAATTGACGCCAAGTTCTTTTCCACTTGGTCCTTCCATCACAGTTGAAGCCTCTCTAAACGAAAATCAGTGGGGCGTAAAAGTAGACCACATGGAAAAGTAATAGATGCAATACGTCGTCAGCCATATCTGGCAGAATGAGGGACATGCCAGTTTAAGGAACAAGCAAATAGATATTGAAAGTTGTTAGGCGCGCCTTGTTGATTAGTGAATTATAGAGTGCGATTGTTAGGTGAGAGGTTCGGACTTTCAATTGCCTTCTCAGTCCATGGTATCTTTTGTTGGCAAGATTGATTTACCTACTCTGTTCGTTTGATGAGCGGAGATGCCTCCAGAGCCATGTGGTGGTATTGCTCAAAGCCAATGGTTTTCAATGCAATGCGTTTTAGTTCTGCGGGGATACGCACTTGCACTTGTGCTGTCGAAAGTGGCTTTGAAGTCGTCGTTTATAAAGGCACACTGATAAGGCTCAATCAGTTCGTTGACGGTGGGCTTTCAAGCGATCATATTCTGCATAAGGGTTATCATTCTATTTGTACCTCGCAATAGTCAGACTGTACGACATCGCTTCTGTCTTATGCAACTGGGTGTTTAGCCTCATCTCCTTCACTATTATCGGTATTGCGGTGGAAAAGTGTTGCCTCCATAATTTAAGAATGCTCTGGGCATCGGCAAATAAGTCGCCGTTTTTTTACCAGCATACGACCTGGTCTTACGATCTTTTGTAAGTCGCCTAACTTGCTGATATAATTTTGGGGCGTTTGCCCTATTAGTCCGCGTTGTACAAACGGTATCTTGCTGAAAATATGTTCTCGTGTTTGTCGCAACTTCTGACTGCAGTCGATTGAGGGCATTTTGTGGCCCTATTTTCTATTGGAAACTGAAGTTGTGTGTGTGCGGAGAAAGAGGAGCAGACTGTTTAAAGTAACCTCTAGCAGCTAGCAGCTCGACGCTGCAGTCTGACCTATTTTTTTTTTCCAGGTAGTGAAGATTGTAGCCGAGGGTTTCTTGAGGGTGACAATTAGGCCCCCTGCGGTGACGTAGCGGCCTAGATCGGAAAGATCGTCGCGTAAAGATACTAAACAAACGCAGTAGTAAATAAATTCGATTCGATAAAAATACCGATGTTTGCAATATATCGATAACTATATATATATAACGGCCGCTGTAGTGTAGTGGTAAGCAGTGCGCGCTTTCATACATCAGCACCTTGGTTCAAGCCCTGGTCAAAGCAACATCGCAAAAAATTTAGAAAAAGGTTTTTTCTTAACAGCGGTCGTCCCTCGGCAGGCAATGGCAAACGTCCGAGTGCATTTCTGCCATGAAAAACAGCTTCTCATAAAAATACAATCGCCGTTCGGAGTCGGCGTAAAACAGTAGGTCCCTCCGCTTTGTGTGACAATATCAAGGCGCACGCCACAAGTCGGAGGAGAAGCTCGGCCAAACACTAACATATGTGTAAGCGCCAATCTATTATTATTATTATTAAAATTACCTCCTTGAATTATATAAAGTTATAGACTATAATGAAAATGATAACGATGAATTTATTTATACTGTTATTAATAAATTTACTATAAGCAAATTCAATAGATTTATCGATAATAATTTTTGCTTTAATTCATAAATAAAGTTGTATGTTAATATAAACATCAAAAAATTTAATAAAACGATAAAAATATATTAATCGATAAAAAATTGTCTTTAGTTCATAAGCAAAATATGTAAATGTAATCGATAAATTTAATAAAAGCGACAAAGACAAATTTATAGATAACACATTTTTCTTAAATTCATTAAGCAAATTTGTAAATGTAAATGTTATCGATAAATCTATAAAGATAAAATAATCGATAACACATTTTTTTAGTTCATAAAAAAATATGTAAATATAAATGTTATCGATAAATTTGATAAAATCGACAGACAAAAAAATCGGTAACAAATTTTTTAAGTTCATAAAAAAATGCAATGTGAGTGTTATCGATAATTTTGATAAAATCAATAAAGATAAAATAATCGATAACAAATTTTTTAAGTTCATAAAAAAAGTATGTAAATGCAAATCATTTCTATAAATCAATGAAGACAAATTTATTGATAGCACAATTTTCTAATTTGTAAAAAAATTATTTAAATGGCTTAAATTCTTAAAATAACATGTGTAAATGTTGAGATTGCAGCGGAAAGGGAGCTTCAAATTTATCTTGGCGTCAGTTTTGTATATATATGCACATATTTACGTATCCACGTCACTATTTTCTTTAATATTTATGTATTTGTTTAAACTTTATCGGTGCAGGATGATGTGGCTTTACAAAATACAAAAAAAAAAAAAAAATGAATTTCTTTCACGAGTTCTACGCCCTTCTTCAAAAATGTTCGCACGCAGCTGTTAATTTTATTCACTCCGAAATTAAATGAAATTTTAATTAAATGCTTCCAGCAGAAGTACTGAGGGATGTTTGTAAAAACAAATTAGCTACTTTTATAAAGTGATAATGCATTTGAATGCTTCAGAAAAACTGAAATAAGAAACAGTTGACAGCGGGACTTTGTTTTTTTAAGCTTAAATATAAAAAGTTTAACGAAAGAATCAGTGACATCTGCGGATTAGGTATTTCAACGTTTCCCTGCTTTCTCAACAAGTTGTTTTCAAAAACGCTCACGCACCGGAAGGAAAACTGAAGAATTTATTTTTATTTTCCTTCTTATTTGCTTTTTATCATTCAAGTGACAGCAGGTGCTTGTTGACTTTGTGAAATGTAGCATAGCGTAAAGCGTGGAAAATTTATTATGCCATTGAGTAATTGACGAAATTCCGGATATACTCGTAAGATAGCCAGCCAACCTTTCAGGCGGTTGGAAAGGAACAGCTGCGTTGCTGAAGGCATTTAAAGAAATGCAAAGTAATAGATACGGGAATCAAGTGAAAAAAAAAATAAATTTTTTTAAGAAGCAAAGAAGGCAAAGCGTGATAGATACTGATAAAAGAGCAGGAATAACAAGTAAATACTGTTTGGATGAAAAGTCACTCAAGTCGAAGTGTCGAAGGTACTCGTACTTGAAAGTGCCCGTGCACCCTATGCGAAAGAGAATTGCAAAAAATATTTGTAAAATGCTATTCCTGCAATTTTTTTTTATTTATTTGTTTAATGACAGCGAGCAGCAGGTGACACTAAAATTTCACGAGAAAGCATATTTTTTGCTTTCGCCCACAGTTTGCGACATTAAATGCCGCGGTGCTACTGCCAAGTGCATGCGGAACTCATTTGCATGCTATGCACACGCAATTTATTAAGCAAAAAAGTATCGCATTATTCGGCGAAATATGAAAATGTTAATATTTCCTTTTGGCGTATAGCAAACTCTTAAAAAAATAAATGGAATAGCAAAAAGTAATAAAGAGTGTTTTTAATATATAGTATGTATGTAAAGAGGTGTACATAGGTAACGGGAAGTATTAATGAGGCTATGAAATCTTCTATGTATGTATATGCCCACCGTTTGTGACAAATGTAGGCGACGACTGAGTGCTAATTTTGCAGATCGCCTTAACATGAACGCAAACTTACACACACATAAGTACATAAAAAATTACATATATGTATGTATATATTTAACTTTAATTTGCAATAATTGCTGAAAACTTTCTCTTCATTATACGTATTTGCTTTTTTTACTTTTCACGCAACTGTGTATGTATTTTGTCTTGGGGTCAATCTGACACGTACGCCTGCACGCCTGCACGCCTTAAAAAACAAGAAATTTTAATTAAATTACCAAACAAATGTGCCGGTTGGTAGATGGAAAAATTGAATTAATCAGCATACGAGTGATGGCGATGAGCAAAATGAACGGCAATCACATGCACTCGCAAACTCACTCACACACTCACGCGCGCATCAAACGACGGCATTGACAATAAAATTGAAATTGATGAACATGTGAGGAGGTGCGGTCGCTGTGAAAGGCATTGAATGAAATGCACCACAAAAATGTTGTCACATCACTTAACTGCTTAATTTGCACGCATTTGCATAAGCATACTCACTCACACTCACTTCGACATAATCGTACAGGCATACACGCATACATACATACAAGCCTACAAGCTTACGACGTAAATTTAAACAATTTTACACATAATTACATGCATTGATAGACACTGCGTGTCAGCGTTCCGTTGATTACACTTGATCACAAATTTGCGTTTTTTTATTCCGCGGATGCCCCTATCCATTTTCTATGTAGAATTGGCCGATGATTCCGAAAATCAGAATCAGAAGAGAACAGACTTTAACCACATAAAAAAAGTTACACAGAAACTGTTATTTTTTAATTTTTTTCTGTTAAAGTTGGATTTTTTTTTTCATAAAAAACACGGGTTTAATTGTAAATTGAAAATATCTCGAAAACTTATACTTAGAAAAAAATTGACTAGATTTTCGCAATCTTTGCGCAATTCTACATAGAAATTGAATAGTGGCATCCGTGGTAGATTTTTTGCTGTAAACCAGTGTTATTGGTTGCTTGAAATGTATCCATACTTATACATATACATACATAGCTCATTGTGTACGCTTGTCATTGTGTTGCTTTTGGGTTGCGTTAATAGGATCGCGTTAGTGCTCATCAGCCAAAGGCAATAAAGGCAACAGCTGTATTCACTTCATCTTGCTCAGCTGGAACGCGCACAGTTTCTTTTTTGCGTATGCTTTTATTATAATATCAATTGTTTCTGTACTCACATATTTATATAGTAATTATGGATGGATGTCCACTAGACTGTGTCAAATAAAAGAAAAGTTTTTTTCTCTTTAAATAAATTAATTTTGTTGCAAATAAGGCACTCTTTGTTAAATACTACATATTTAACAGCTTTCATAGAATTTTTTGCAGTTACCGATGGCCAAAGTTTAGAAAAATTAAGAAAAATAGGGTTTTCTAAAATTTACCCCACGAAAACTACAAACAATTTAACAACAGCCTTATTTTCTATATCGAACGATAGGCCACACAAACGATTCGTTTGCAGACGAATGCTTCAAAAATTAGTTCGGCAGCAACATTCTAGCCGGTTTCAATGTAACCCAGACGAGTTTTCATTTTATTTCATTTCATTTCATTTCATTTCATTTCATTTATTGAGTCTATGATTATAATTACAATAATGATTTTAATAACAAAAAAAAAAAAATCAAAAACGTTTTCTTTTCTAAAAAAACACAAAAAAAAAAATTAAAAAAAGTTTGAAATTATTTTTCAAAAATTGGCTCCCACCGATTGACAAGGAATTTCATCAGTTTTTATTTAAAACAAAAAAAAACGAAAATTAAAACCGGTTAAAATTTGAGACCCGTAGAGTGATTTGTCCACGCCCACCATAATTTTTCCCACTGTGCATCGCCTCAATTTGGGCAAAAGCAAACGACAAATGTCAGCTGAGCACGTCAGATTTCTATCTATCCACTTGTGTACCCTTGGTCGGAAAACGGCAATCCGCAAAGTTACCACACGCCAAAAAGGGATAGTCAGAGATAGGGAGAGAGAAAGAGACATGAAGTCGATAGACTTAAGAACAAAGGTGGGCTTAGTGTAATTGTGACACACTCGACGTACTTAACAGCTGATTGGTATTTGTTCAACAAATATACCTCAATTGCAATTTAAATATACTCAGCAGAGCTGCATGAAAAAATTGCATTCAACTAGAACTCAATTCAGCATTAATCGAGCAATTAATAATAATNACAGTACTATTTGAGAATTAGCCTTTAAAATTTTGTGCAAGATAGCTGAATCACAGAAAATAAAGCGAGAAGGCTGTTTTATTACTTCACCTGTTTATTGCGCCATGTGTGCCATACGAAAGTATATACTACGTACGTAGTAAAAAAATTAAAAAATTAAAAATTTTTTAAATTAGATTTATCGAAATCGTAATCAGTATTTGTCCATTCTTTAAAATGTTTTTAACCTTTTTCAATGCTTCTTCACACTATCTCAGTCACTTTTGCAAGGCATCTCACTAAAGCAATTCTTCTGCCACTCTTATCCATACTTAATTCTCATTAACTAGTTTATTGCATAATTTACTGTTTTATCATATTGTTGGCGACACTATCTCTTATTACCACGTTTTTCTATTAT